>NC_137833.1:1796982-1889482 GCF_963921795.1 Nannobrachium achirus | reverse complement strand
AGATTTTTATTATCGCGAGAACAATGGCTTCCAAGATAAAAAATTGCAACTTTTCAGGGATAGAAAGCCTGCAGCAATAAGCTGGATTGGCAATCGATGATGTCACAAGACGATGGGTTTCTGACCCGCCCACAGCCCAAAAAATTTATAAAAATTAAAATTCTCCTCTGAGAAAAAAATAAATAAAAATGAAAAAGCTATTTTTGAGTGAGGACCAAATACAGTATATGAACATAGGTTGAAAAGTGGTGGAGTGCCCCTTTAAGTACTGTACTTAAGTACAATTTTGAGTTATTTGTACTTTACTTGAGAATTTCCAGTCTCTATACTTTTACTTCTACTCCACTACATCTGGCATCCAAATATTGTACTTTTACTCCACTACATTTATTTGAAAACGTTAGTTACTAGTTACTTTGCAGATATACATTATAACATACATAGGAAAACACTTTAGCCATATTTTATACCTTAGCTATTTGAAAATAGCCGATCTACAAGCTCATAACTGTGAGCTTGTAGATCGGCTTTTCTTTTTTTTATATATAATTTTTATCCCACGATTTGCAACCCATTTTCACCCAGTGCTAATTGCCTATGTAATCCTGGGCTCTGCTCTCCCTCTGCCGCGCCTGGGGAGACAACGGCCTCATGCTTCCTTGCATGAAAAGTCCAAGTTGTTTCTTTTCACCTGACAGGGGGGATTTCCCCGGGATGGACGTAGCGTGTGGAAGGAACACGTTATTCCAACCAGTTCCTTTCCCCTCCATCAGGCGCCCCGGCTGGCCAGGGGGAGGCAGTATAGAGACCAGGATTACTGCATGTTTTTGTGAGGGTATCAACCCTAGGAGACACGGGGAGAACATGCAAACTCCACACAGAAAGGCCCTATCGCCGACCCCACCTAGGGTAGATCGGCTATTTTCAAACATTTTGTACTTTTACCTTTGTTACTTTAAGTACATTTTGAGGCCGATACTTTCATACTTTTACTCAAGTACATTCTGAATTCCGGACTTTTACTTGTAAGGGTGCCCTCACACCAAAATACCTATGAGAGTGGAATCTGCGTTCCGCCAATGCATTTCAATGAGAGTGAAGCGGTTTCATGCCAGCAGAGGATTTCTGCAAAAAACGCTCCCTTCTCATTGAAATGCATTGGAGGAACAAGGATTCCACTCTCATAGAGGGCACCCTAAAACTGAGTATTTCTACATTGCAGTATTGATACTTTTTTACTCAAGTAAAGAATTTGAGTACTTTTTCCATCACTGCCCATCCCCCCCTCCCAGCCACACGCACGTTGCAGGGGCGTCACAATGGGGAGGAAAGTGGGACAGAGTCACCAGGGCCCAAGCTGGAGGGGCCTTCATTATGTTATTGTCACGGTTCCAGTCAAGGCAGTGCAGGACCCAAGTGCAAGATGAGAGGCAGAGGCAGCGCAGTTCAATTCAGATATTTATTTTCACCAAACCAAGAGGAGTAGGCAGCAATCAAAGTCAGGTACAGGCAAAGGTCAAAAACATTAGGCAGTCATCAAACAAAGAAGACAAAGGGAAAAACTAAACTGGGAAAACTAAGGGGGAAATAAAAAGCAAGGTAACAAAGCGTTGAGGACAAACACAGCTTGCGTGACGATGTACAACGAACCAACAGTGAAGTGAAAAAACAGGGGCATATAAATAGACAAGGACTAACTAGACACAGGTGAACACATAAACATATAAATAAACATATAAATAGACAAGGACTAACTAGACACAGGTGAACACATAAACATATAAATAAACATATAAATAGACAAGGACTAACTAGACACAGGTGAACACATAAACATATAAATAAACATATAAATAGACAAGGACTAACTAGACACAGGTGAACACATAAACATATAAATAAACATATAAATAGACAAGGACTAACTAGACACAGGTGAACACATAAACATATAAATAAACATATAAATAGACAAGGACTAACTAGACACAGGTGAACACTGGGATTGGCTGGGAGGAGGAGACACAGCTAATCAGAGGAAGGTGAGACAAGACAGGTACAGAACTACAGGGGCAGACAGGAAGACACAGAACATTACTACAAAATAAGATACAGATCAAAAAGGCAAAAACAGTAACCAAAAACCAAAACCAACAGGGCAGTAATATCAGATACATAGAGAATATACTGAAAGACAGAAACATCATAAGTCCAAAAAAAAAGCGGGCAGTTAAAGGTCCCTGGAACTAAATATTTTGAGATGGGGGGACCGTGGCCAAATATATATCTTTTTGGGGGTCCTTAATGAAAAAGTTTGAGCACCACTGAGATAGAAACATAGGTTTTAAAAAAAAAAGACCTTAGAAGGATTTGAAATATTCAAAGACAAAAATAGCAGATTGTAATGAGCTCCGAGTTACTAGATACCCCTTCACCTATTAGGGGACCCCCCGACGCCGTCCGGAACCCTCCTCAGGTCCTAAGCCCAAGAAGTTACCAGATCTTTTTTAACAAAACACTATCACTAACACTTCACTATACCTTTAAGTTAACACAAACAGGTGTTATAACCTTTCTCATTTGCATAAACCTACTATTACACATATACATATACATATTTACATATTTACATTACATATACTTATTTAACACTAACATAAATACACTTCTCTGAATGAAAGCTGAGCTATCAATGAGACCCTCTTTAACTGGTGAATATTATTACTTTCTGCAGCAACTATTTATTTTAGAGACCAGGCTATGCACCTTACTTTAGAAATGTAGACCATAGGTCTGAATGGAGAATGCAAACCACAAAGACCATGTAAAGTATGAGTCTGACACCTAGCTCTCACCAGGGGCTCGGGAGCGACGCCGCTTGACTTATTAGTACAAACCGTCCAGTGTGAACATCAGTTCATCCGGTTTAAGGGGTTTGGAGATTTGTACTTATATTCTGCCAAGCTCGCCCACCAACTCAGCACGCGCTGAGTTGGCTTCTGAGAAGGTGAAAAGACTTTTACCTAAGAAAACACTCTTGTTGATTCTTACCAAAAGCCTCACTCAGTCCCACAGCCAGGAGATGATTCGAGTGCCTGAAGGTGTTCAAAACCTTCCTCCCATAAGTGCAGCCTTCCCCGTAGGGAAGGAGAGAAAGTCAGACCTTAAAAAGTTGTAAACTCTTAAAAAATGAGTTCAGACAGACACCAGATAAAAGTGAATAATAAAAAGCTTTACTGGTAAAAACAGTTACAAAATATAAAACCACCAATACAGTAATTGGCAATGAAATAATGAAGAAGTACAATATAAGTACTTGACTAAAAACAGAGAATCTAACAGAGTCAAAGTCTCTCTAAGTACAGGAACAAGTGGTGCAGAAATTGCACTAAGTACAAAAAGGTCCATCCCCGACCCCTAACGGGCCGGGGATAGCTGCAACAACTCAACACACTCTCTAAAAAACCTCAAGAACAACTCAGACTAACCAGGAGACACGAAGCAGTCTCCTTTATACAGTAGTCCGTTGCAGTCACAGTGACGTGATTTACACACAGAACATATTTTAGCACACACACGTTTGCACGCTCTCACGCACTTCTGCATGCACTAACACGCACATCCTTTCATAATCGAGACGGTGAAGGTCAGGCTAGACTCCCCCATCCATGCCAGGTTGGGGAGTCGTTCGTTCTCACATCAGAAGCTTCTGGGAAACACCTCTCTCCCAGGATGTCATATCTCATGTTGACGTGATAAGAGATAACAGCACGGCCCGAACGTTAGGGAGGGACGGGCACCTGTCTCACTCACGCTCAGTCCAAGGTTGGTTTCCCAGACAGAGAGAAGATAACAGCTCGTTAGCGTGGCCAGCTGCATTTGATGAGTCATCTCCAGTCCAAGGCCATCTTGGAGCTGGATGCCTCTCTCTCTCCACTCAGCAGACACAGTGCACAGGGTTCCAAAAGACAGGGTGCCATACACCTGGGGTCACAGGCGGGACCCCTAACACCCCCTCTGGCACCCTGGATCCTCTCATCCGCAGCCACCACGGAGTCAGGTGGGTAGAGTGAAGTGTCTCGGGCGATCTTCCGAATCCCCAGTTGGGGCTCAGCCAACTTCCCTCAGATCCAAAGACAGCCCCCAGACAGCCGAAACGGTTCTGGCCAGCCGCCTGTGTCTCGACGGTAGCCCACACCATGCCGTGCTGGGAACGCACCTGTTCCTCCGTGACTTTAAAGATGGACACACAGGCGGGGTTGATGGAGTGCCAGTTGTCTCCGACCAGGCGTGTGAGGATCACAGATCTCTTGATGGAAGCGGCTTTCATCACCCAGTAGTCATCCCAGGGGGGCATCATGAACGGCTCCCTCCGGGGCAGGTGTCCTCTCCGGATACCCACGATCTCCTCCCAATTCTGGGGGAACTTAAGATCATCATCTCTGAGTTTATGGCCATTGGTGCCATAAAACTGCAGTCTTGGCATATTAGAGTCCTCATCGTCAGACAGAGACTCTAATGCAGGCATGATTGCACTCCCAGACCCCATCAGAGGGTCCAGGAAGCTCAACAGGCTCATCCATAGGTGCCGGAGTGACAGAGCCACTCCGGTTCTCCTCCGGCGGGTCCTCAGTGAGCAAGCCAGGCTCCACAGGGTCCGTACCGAAGAGGACGTCATCTTCCATGTCCCACCGGCGAATGATCTGGTCGTGTTTCTCCTTCTATGCAGTACATACAGTGCATATGGTTTCAAAGGACAGGGGGCCATATTCTTGGGGTCACAGGCAGGACCCCTAACACCCCCTCTGGCATTTGCATTCGGCCAGGGCAATGCCCAACCATGAGCAAGAACATCTGACCACAGCTTCAGCGGCCATAACAGGATAGGCTGCCAGGACGATGCACAGTCCATACAGGACGTAGCACCGCGGGCAAACCAATGCTCAACATCCCCTGGGCCCCTCCTTGGGCCCAAAGGTAAAGGCCTCGCCACCAGGGCGAAGGAGAGGCTTGCGTGAAGCCTTCCCTGGCCAACTTCACCACACCATCGGATACGCCTAACCGGCGCTGGCACTCTTTCCAACTCCACTGTCCCCAGGTGGCGGGGACCGTCCTGGCGCTACACAGATCAACACTTCATGTCTGGCACACTCCAAGGCAAAGGGCATCTCCTTACGAGAACAACAGTTACCTGTCCCATGCCTTGGCGCAACCTCTCCATGCCTAACTAGGGGTGTACAACCCGAAGCTTCGGCCATTTCTCAGTGCTCACCTGGTCTTGCGAACTTGGTCAATATCCTACTATTACCGAGTTCTCCAACCTAAGCTGAGCCAATGTGGGCTCGCCCTGCCGACCGCTCCTGAGGTAGCATTATCTAAGAGGTAGTTATTGAGGTAGTTATTGAGGTAGTTATCTGCGGCGGTGGGATTGGCGGGTCCACGCCCATATAACTTAGGTTGGTCGCAAAGTCGTTAAAATATTATTAGATGTTCTCAACTGCTATTTTATCTAGTTCCTGATGGAGATGTTTTTACCGAACTGGCCGTCGGCTGTACACACCGACCTCCACTTCACTATGTTCAAAATCTCCGACGCTCTGGGGAGTTTTGTGAATAAAAAACACTTAAGCCTTGATAATATTAACTATCCTTTACTTCTGTAGTAAATAACTATACTCCAAGGGTCTCTCGGCTATTCTTTATGTGGCAGTGGACACGAATTTAATCAATCAATTATGCCTATAATTAATTTATTACTAATCAATAATATTATGCCTATAATTAATCAATTACTAATCAATAATATTATGCCTATAATTAATCAATTACTAATCAATAATATTATGCCTATAATTAATCAATTACTAATCAATAACATTATGCCTATAATAAATTAATTACTAATCAATAATCAATAATCAATCGAATCCACCCAGGGACGCCATGTAATGAGCTCCGAGTTACTAGATACCCCTTCACCTATTAGGGGACCCCCCGACGCCGTCCGGAACCCTCCTCAGGTCCTAAGCCCAAGAAGTTACCAGATCTTTTTTAACAAAACACTATCACTAACACTTCACTATACCTTTAAGTTAACACAAACAGGTGTTATAACCTTTCTCATTTGCATAAACCTACTATTACACATATACATATACATATTTACATATTTACATTACATATACTTATTTAACACTAACATAAATACACTTCTCTGAATGAAAGCTGAGCTATCAATGAGACCCTCTTTAACTGGTGAATATTATTACTTTCTGCAGCAACTATTTATTTTAGAGACCAGGCTATGCACCTTACTTTAGAAATGTAGACCATAGGTCTGAATGGAGAATGCAAACCACAAAGACCATGTAAAGTATGAGTCTGACACCTAGCTCTCACCAGGGGCTCGGGAGCGACGCCGCTTGACTTATTAGTACAAACCGTCCAGTGTGAACATCAGTTCATCCGGTTTAAGGGGTTTGGAGATTTGTACTTATATTCTGCCAAGCTCGCCCACCAACTCAGCACGCGCTGAGTTGGCTTCTGAGAAGGTGAAAAGACTTTTACCTAAGAAAACACTCTTGTTGATTCTTACCAAAAGCCTCACTCAGTCCCACAGCCAGGAGATGATTCGAGTGCCTGAAGGTGTTCAAAACCTTCCTCCCATAAGTGCAGCCTTCCCCGTAGGGAAGGAGAGAAAGTCAGACCTTAAAAAGTTGTAAACTCTTAAAAAATGAGTTCAGACAGACACCAGATAAAAGTGAATAATAAAAAGCTTTACTGGTAAAAACAGTTACAAAATATAAAACCACCAATACAGTAATTGGCAATGAAATAATGAAGAAGTACAATATAAGTACTTGACTAAAAACAGAGAATCTAACAGAGTCAAAGTCTCTCTAAGTACAGGAACAAGTGGTGCAGAAATTGCACTAAGTACAAAAAGGTCCATCCCCGACCCCTAACGGGCCGGGGATAGCTGCAACAACTCAACACACTCTCTAAAAAACCTCAAGAACAACTCAGACTAACCAGGAGACACGAAGCAGTCTCCTTTATACAGTAGTCCGTTGCAGTCACAGTGACGTGATTTACACACAGAACATATTTTAGCACACACACGTTTGCACGCTCTCACGCACTTCTGCATGCACTAACACGCACATCCTTTCATAATCGAGACGGTGAAGGTCAGGCTAGACTCCCCCATCCATGCCAGGTTGGGGAGTCGTCCGTTCTCACATCAGAAGCTTCTGGGAAACACCTCTCTCCCAGGATGTCATATCTCATGTTGACGTGATAAGAGATAACAGCACGGCCCGAACGTTAGGGAGGGACGGGCACCTGTCTCACTCACGCTCAGTCCAAGGTTGGTTTCCCAGACAGAGAGAAGATAACAGCTCGTTAGCGTGGCCAGCTGCATTTGATGAGTCATCTCCAGTCCAAGGCCATCTTGGAGCTGGATGCCTCTCTCTCTCCACTCAGCAGACACAGTGCACAGGGTTCCAAAAGACAGGGTGCCATACACCTGGGGTCACAGGCGGGACCCCTAACACCCCCTCTGGCACCCTGGATCCTCTCATCCGCAGCCACCACGGAGTCAGGTGGGTAGAGTGAAGTGTCTCGGGCGATCTTCCGAATCCCCAGTTGGGGCTCAGCCAACTTCCCTCAGATCCAAAGACAGCCCCCAGACAGCCGAAACGGTTCTGGCCAGCCGCCTGTGTCTCGACGGTAGCCCACACCATGCCGTGCTGGGAACGCACCTGTTCCTCCGTGACTTTAAAGATGGACACACAGGCGGGGTTGATGGAGTGCCAGTTGTCTCCGACCAGGCGTGTGAGGATCACAGATCTCTTGATGGAAGCGGCTTTCATCACCCAGTAGTCATCCCAGGGGGGCATCATGAACGGCTCCCTCCGGGGCAGGTGTCCTCTCCGGATACCCACGATCTCCTCCCAATTCTGGGGGAACTTAAGATCATCATCTCTGAGTTTATGGCCATTGGTGCCATAAAACTGCAGTCTTGGCATATTAGAGTCCTCATCGTCAGACAGAGACTCTAATGCAGGCATGATTGCACTCCCAGACCCCATCAGAGGGTCCAGGAAGCTCAACAGGCTCATCCATAGGTGCCGGAGTGACAGAGCCACTCCGGTTCTCCTCCGGCGGGTCCTCAGTGAGCAAGCCAGGCTCCACAGGGTCCGTACCGAAGAGGACGTCATCTTCCATGTCCCACCGGCGAATGATCTGGTCGTGTTTCTCCTTCTATGCAGTACATACAGTGCATATGGTTTCAAAGGACAGGGGGCCATATTCTTGGGGTCACAGGCAGGACCCCTAACACCCCCTCTGGCATTTGCATTCGGCCAGGGCAATGCCCAACCATGAGCAAGAACATCTGACCACAGCTTCAGCGGCCATAACAGGATAGGCTGCCAGGACGATGCACAGTCCATACAGGACGTAGCACCGCGGGCAAACCAATGCTCAACATCCCCTGGGCCCCTCCTTGGGCCCAAAGGTAAAGGCCTCGCCACCAGGGCGAAGGAGAGGCTTGCGTGAAGCCTTCCCTGGCCAACTTCACCACACCATCGGATACGCCTAACCGGCGCTGGCACTCTTTCCAACTCCACTGTCCCCAGGTGGCGGGGACCGTCCTGGCGCTACACAGATCAACACTTCATGTCTGGCACACTCCAAGGCAAAGGGCATCTCCTTACGAGAACAACAGTTACCTGTCCCATGCCTTGGCGCAACCTCTCCATGCCTAACTAGGGGTGTACAACCCGAAGCTTCGGCCATTTCTCAGTGCTCACCTGGTCTTGCGAACTTGGTCAATATCCTACTATTACCGAGTTCTCCAACCTAAGCTGAGCCAATGTGGGCTCGCCCTGCCGACCGCTCCTGAGGTAGCATTATCTAAGAGGTAGTTATTGAGGTAGTTATTGAGGTAGTTATCTGCGGCGGTGGGATTGGCGGGTCCACGCCCATATAACTTAGGTTGGTCGCAAAGTCGTTAAAATATTATTAGATGTTCTCAACTGCTATTTTATCTAGTTCCTGATGGAGATGTTTTTACCGAACTGGCCGTCGGCTGTACACACCGACCTCCACTTCACTATGTTCAAAATCTCCGACGCTCTGGGGAGTTTTGTGAATAAAAAACACTTAAGCCTTGATAATATTAACTATCCTTTACTTCTGTAGTAAATAACTATACTCCAAGGGTCTCTCGGCTATTCTTTATGTGGCAGTGGACACGAATTTAATCAATCAATTATGCCTATAATTAATTTATTACTAATCAATAATATTATGCCTATAATTAATCAATTACTAATCAATAATATTATGCCTATAATTAATCAATTACTAATCAATAATATTATGCCTATAATTAATCAATTACTAATCAATAACATTATGCCTATAATAAATTAATTACTAATCAATAATCAATAATCAATCGAATCCACCCAGGGACGCCATGTAATGAGCTCCGAGTTACTAGATACCCCTTCACCTATTAGGGGACCCCCCGACGCCGTCCGGAACCCTCCTCAGGTCCTAAGCCCAAGAAGTTACCAGATCTTTTTTAACAAAACACTATCACTAACACTTCACTATACCTTTAAGTTAACACAAACAGGTGTTATAACCTTTCTCATTTGCATAAACCTACTATTACACATATACATATACATATTTACATATTTACATTACATATACTTATTTAACACTAACATAAATACACTTCTCTGAATGAAAGCTGAGCTATCAATGAGACCCTCTTTAACTGGTGAATATTATTACTTTCTGCAGCAACTATTTATTTTAGAGACCAGGCTATGCACCTTACTTTAGAAATGTAGACCATAGGTCTGAATGGAGAATGCAAACCACAAAGACCATGTAAAGTATGAGTCTGACACCTAGCTCTCACCAGGGGCTCGGGAGCGACGCCGCTTGACTTATTAGTACAAACCGTCCAGTGTGAACATCAGTTCATCCGGTTTAAGGGGTTTGGAGATTTGTACTTATATTCTGCCAAGCTCGCCCACCAACTCAGCACGCGCTGAGTTGGCTTCTGAGAAGGTGAAAAGACTTTTACCTAAGAAAACACTCTTGTTGATTCTTACCAAAAGCCTCACTCAGTCCCACAGCCAGGAGATGATTCGAGTGCCTGAAGGTGTTCAAAACCTTCCTCCCATAAGTGCAGCCTTCCCCGTAGGGAAGGAGAGAAAGTCAGACCTTAAAAAGTTGTAAACTCTTAAAAAATGAGTTCAGACAGACACCAGATAAAAGTGAATAATAAAAAGCTTTACTGGTAAAAACAGTTACAAAATATAAAACCACCAATACAGTAATTGGCAATGAAATAATGAAGAAGTACAATATAAGTACTTGACTAAAAACAGAGAATCTAACAGAGTCAAAGTCTCTCTAAGTACAGGAACAAGTGGTGCAGAAATTGCACTAAGTACAAAAAGGTCCATCCCCGACCCCTAACGGGCCGGGGATAGCTGCAACAACTCAACACACTCTCTAAAAAACCTCAAGAACAACTCAGACTAACCAGGAGACACGAAGCAGTCTCCTTTATACAGTAGTCCGTTGCAGTCACAGTGACGTGATTTACACACAGAACATATTTTAGCACACACACGTTTGCACGCTCTCACGCACTTCTGCATGCACTAACACGCACATCCTTTCATAATCGAGACGGTGAAGGTCAGGCTAGACTCCCCCATCCATGCCAGGTTGGGGAGTCGTCCGTTCTCACATCAGAAGCTTCTGGGAAACACCTCTCTCCCAGGATGTCATATCTCATGTTGACGTGATAAGAGATAACAGCACGGCCCGAACGTTAGGGAGGGACGGGCACCTGTCTCACTCACGCTCAGTCCAAGGTTGGTTTCCCAGACAGAGAGAAGATAACAGCTCGTTAGCGTGGCCAGCTGCATTTGATGAGTCATCTCCAGTCCAAGGCCATCTTGGAGCTGGATGCCTCTCTCTCTCCACTCAGCAGACACAGTGCACAGGGTTCCAAAAGACAGGGTGCCATACACCTGGGGTCACAGGCGGGACCCCTAACACAGATCTACAAGCTCGCAGCGCAACACACGGTGCCATGCTGTGAGCTTGTATTATCTGCTATTTTTCAATAGTTAAAGCACAAAATAACGTGTAATAATAAATGGGTTAAACCCCCTCCCCCTATGAAGACTTAAAAAAGTCCTGGAATAACATTTCTTCACCTATGTGTTTGTAAAGGTGTCTAGTAACACATCTCACAAAGACTAAAAATCCAGTTTCCCTAGGAGAATCTTTGACAGCTATAATTCTGGGTCTCATTCACTCACTATACTATAGAGGAAAAAAATCACTCCCAAAAATATGCTTTAAGTGGGATGTGAGGGGTCGAACTAGGTGTTTTTAATTATTCTGAATCCATTGCAAGCATTTGTTTTGCACAAAACACATTCATTGGGCTAAAAACAGCCCATAAAATGATGGTTTAATGATGAGTCATCACTTTTCACAGTGGTATGGGGGTCCATTTCTAGCCCAAGGAATGTTTTTGTTGCAAAACAAATGCTTGCAATGGATTCAGAATCATTAAAAACCCCTATTTTGACCCCTCACATGCTACTTGAAGCATATTTATTTTGGTGTGTTTTATCCTGTATAGTTAATTTAATGGGACCCCAACTTTCAGCAGCTGTAACGGATTCTCCTAGGGAAACTGAGTCTTTGTGAGATGTGTTACTAGTAGACACCTTTACAAACACATTGGTGAAGAAATGTTTTGGTAAGGAATTTATTCCAGGATTTGACACTATTTCTAAAGATAACCCCCGACTATCTAGTTTCTCCATGACTTGTTTTTGTTTAGTTTAGTTTTCATCGCATCGCATTAGTCCTAAATCATCGCATCGCATTAGTCCTAATTTGGTTAGGGTTAGGTTAGGGTTAAGTTTAGGCATAGTTTTACTGATGTTAGGGTTGAACAAGAAGACTTTATTGTCAGTTTGCATAGAAAAAGGTACAGTTTCATGACGGTACAGTTCACTGGTACAAGGTCAACTAAAAGGAGATCCTTGGAAAGCACTTGGCTTATTTACACAGGAAACCATTGAAGTATCTCTGCAGTAGATATTAAGTAAAAAAAAAAGTAAATACAAATAAAACGAGCACAGGTCTCCACCAGGTCAGGCATGTAATGTGTTTTACATAAGTCGGCCTCCTGATGGCGCTATAAAAGGCTGATGTAAAAAATGCAGGGAAAAGGTTTTACCTTGGCCTCTAAGGAGTGCGCATACAAAGTTTGACACTAATTGGTGGAGTTATAGGTGAAAACATGAATCGGCCTGTTATAGCGCCACCATGAGGCTGATGTGATTTTTCTTAAGTGGTATTTATTCCTCTGCCTATTGGGAATGTGCATGCACAATTTAACCAAAATCGCATACTGCGTTCAGGATTTCAGGCATTTTATTCAAAACTGACCAATCCTGCAAACTTTGAAAGCCAGTTTTAGCCAATCAGGATGGAATATGGAAAATCTGACACATCCATGTCGATCACATGACTGTAGAGATACTGTCTACTGATTTACGTGATTTTTGGACAAAATCTGTAGGAGTACTGGCAAAAGTTAGTTTAGCAAAAGTCGGCCTCCTGGTGGCGCTAGAACAGGCCCATGTGAAATATTTGGGGCAGAGGTTCTGAATTGGTGTCGAGGGAGTGTGTGTGCACAGTTTGGCAGCGACCGGGCCAACGGCGCCGGAGATTAGCTGGTAACGGACAAACGGACGGACGGACGGACGCACGCACGGACGGACGCACGCACGCACGGACGGACGGAGGGGAAAACATACTCTCCCTCAGCCTTCGGCTGGTGGAGACAATAAACAGTGCAAAAAATATATACAGTCGGTAAATACAAAGGAGGGTCAGGGGAGGCTGGGCTAGGTTTGTTATTGCCAGCTGCGAATGGCTGCTGCCTGTAAGTGGTTTTTCAGGGCGATTTTAAAGGATGCTAGGGAACCACACTACTTTAAGGCCTTCGGTAGGGCGTTCCACATTTTGGTTTGGTTTGAAACCCGACAGTGACAATATTTCAGTGATTATGTTGTTATGTAAGGAAAACGTCGAGATAATAGCCATTTTGGTTAGAACTGACTGAAAATAATTTTGTTCTTCAAGTTTAAAATTATACTAAATATTAAATAGTGTCCAAATAAATTCCATACATCATCAAGTTATCTCGCGGCACCTCTGGACAGCCATCGCGGCACCCCAGGGTGCCCCGTCACCCACTTTGAAAACCCCAGCTGTACAGTATGTTGAACCAGGTTCTGAAATGACTGACTGAGCCTTTTGGTTTATCACTATCTGTGCACTAGAGCATTAACGACTTGTGATTTTTGCAAGTCGACTCGACTCAGTAAAAAGTTGAGTTGAAGTCGACTTTATCGTTTGATGACGTCATCACAAGTGTGTGTTAACTTAATGTGCAACATTAACCAACCAACATAAAGTTTAAGTGTATAGAGGGTATCTGCACATTTATAAAGTGACAATTTAAGGACTTTTTAATAGCTCTAAAATGACAAATTAAACATTGTCCAAATTGTGAAATATATAGAGGCAGAAATTGTGAAAATAGCCGTCCTCCCCTCTAGTATGTACCTCTATTATGCCTTGTGTCACTGATGTTGTGCGTGGCTGCAGCAGGGGTGAAATTAAGCCCAAGACAAATTTCCCTTGTGGACAATTAAAGTTTACCTCACCTTATCTTAATGTTTGAATGAGTGAGTTATTGTGTTAACGGCTGTTGTGTTAAGGACCCCTTAGTTGAGAGAGAGATGAAGCAGGGACCCCTTAGTTGAGAGAGAGATGAAGCAGGGACCCCGGCCCTTAGTTGAGAGAGAGATGAAGCAGGGACCCCTTAGTTGAGAGAGAGATGAAGCAGGGACCCCTTAGTTGAGAGAGAGATGAAGCAGGGACCCCTTAGTTGAGAGAGAGATTAAGCAGGGACCCCTTAGTTGAAAGAGAGATGAAGCAGGGACCCCTTAGTTGAGAGAGAGATGAAGCAGGGACCCCTTAGTTGAGAGAGAGATGAAGCCGGGACCCCTTAGTTGAGAGAGAGATGAAGCAGGGACCCCTTAGTTGAGAGAGAGATGAAGCAGGGACCCCTTAGCTGAGAGAGAGATGAAGCAGGGACCCCTTAGTTGAGAGAGAGATGAAGCAGGGACCCCTTAGTTGAGAGAGAGATGAAGCAGGGACCCCTTAGCTGAGAGAGAGATGAAGCAGGGACCCCTTAGTTGAGAGAGAGATGAAGCAGGGACCCCTTAGTTGAGAGAGAGATGAAGCAGGGACCCCTTAGCTGAGAGAGAGATGAAGCAGGGACCCCCACAACCTGTTCATAGATTCCATATAGTTTCATTGTTTGACAGCACAATCATCAGTGTATTTTGGATTCATGTCAATTTGTGTTTTCAGATATTTAACTATGTGAACCGTCAATACTTAATTAAAAACTTCACTCTGTACTTAGTCTGCTCTTTTTTCCCCTCTGCGCCAAACCTCTTTGCCAAAAAGAGCCGATCAACAAGCTTGTAGATCGGCTCTTTTTGGCTAAAGTTCTCAGTATATGGACACTAGGGTTCAAGTGGTTCATATGAACAAAGGAGAAAAAAAGTTTCTATCACTCAAAGATTTGGAGGACCCCCGTGCAGTAACTCTGAGGACCTCCCTAGGGGTCCCGGACCCCCTGTTGAAGAGCCCTGGGCCAGAGTGATAACCGGTTGGATTACGAGGACTGACCTTCGAACCCGTGATTGTGAGACGTTGTTTGTCGGTGGTCTTATGGCTCTGATCCTGTCTGTCCACAGGGGGGGGGGGGGGGGGGGTTTACAGGTCTTAGGTTGAGTCCTCTGAGACGCTGCTCTGATGACAGAGAGGTCACATGACTCCTCTCTCTCTCCCCGCAGTGATGACAGCTCAGAGCCTCAGACAACCTTAAAGATGGGATGCCATGATCCCCCCCCCCCCCCCCCAAAAAAAAACATGATTATCAGGTATTATGATTATACTAGAAGGAAGATCTTTCACAAAAAAAGTGTACAGAAAGATTTAAAATTATGTTTTTATGTGGCCGCACCCACCAGTTCATTAAAGGAGTAGTTCACCCCCATAATGACTTTTTTTCTATTGATTACTCATGCCATGGAAAAAAATAGAAAGGAAAAAAGAAAGTACCCTGACGGTTTCCCCATTCGCTGCCATTCATTTGGGTCCTCAACCAGGGCCATGAATTTGGGTCCATCAATGGGGTCAATGGGGGTAAATGTACTATAATCTCATTTTTGTCTTAGGAATGCGACAAATACAAATAAAAAATAAAATATTATTGAACTCAAGTCTCCATGGCATGAGTAATCAATAGAAAAAAGTCATTTTGGGGGTGAACTACTCCTTTAAGTATGCCTGGTTGTCATGGTGGCTGAAGTTAGCCACACCCACAGCGTTGGGTGAATTGTACAAGGGGAGGGGATGATTATATGATGTCATTGTCTCCACCAGCCGAAGGCATGGGGGAGAGTATGTTTTCCCGTCCGTCCGTCCGTCCGTCCGTGCGTCCGTCCGTCCGTGCGTGCGTGCGTCCGTGCGTGCGTGCGTGCGTCCGTCCGTCCGTCCGTCCGTCCGTCCGTCCGTCCGTCCGTGCGTGCGTGCGTGCGTGCGTGCGTGCGTGCGTGCGTGCGTGCGTGCGTGCGTGCGTGCGTCCGTCCGTCCGTTACCAGCTAATCTCCGGCGCCGTTGGCCCGGTCGCTGCCAAACTGTGCACACACACTCCCTGGATGCCAATTCAGAACCTCTGCCCCACATTTTTCACATGGCCCTGTTCTAGCGCCACCAGGAGGCCGTTGTTTGCAAAACTAACTATTGCCAGTACTCCTACAGATTATGTCCAAAAATCACGCAAATCGGTAGACATTGCCTCTACAGTCATGTGATCGACATGGATCTGTCCGATTTTCCATATTCCATCCTGATTGGCTAAAACCCTAACCCTCATGGTGGCGCTATAACAGGCCGATTCGTGTTTTTACCTATAACTCCACTGATCAGTGGACCACTTTGGGTCCCATCCTCTTTTACAGTACACTTTAAGACATAATAAGACATAATAAAGCCATAATAAGAAATAATGTGTTGGTAATTAGAGCTAATATATTTTATTAGACAGAAACAAAGACAGAATAGTAGAAAGAGCGAATACATTCTCTGGCACCGTCACCTGCCGTGGAACTGCAGCGGCAGACACTGCCGCACGACCGCTAGTTCGACCAGCAGTCGCACTGCATCGCTGGCGATAGGACCAGCAGTCCCGCCAGTAGGACTGGCGGCCGCCGCACGGACCGGCAGGTCCCGTAGCGGTAAACTGCCCGTCCGTGCGGTGGTGGCTGCCGCGGCAGTTACCAGCGATGCCGGTGCCAGATAATGTATTCGCTTTCTGCTATTCTGTCTCAGCCACCACCGCATGGACGGGCAGTTTACCGCTACGGGCCCTGCCGGTCCGTGCGGCGGCCGCCGGTCCTACTGGCGGGACTGCTGGTCCTATCGACTGCTGGTCGAACTAGCGGTCGTGCTGCAGTTCCGCGGCAGGTGACGGTGCCAGAGAATGTATTCGCTCTTTCTACTATTCTGTCTTTGTTTCTGTCTAATAAAATATATTAGCTCTAATTACCAACACATTATTTCTTATTATGGCTTTATTCTGTCTTATTATGTCTTAAAGTGTACTGTAAAAGAGGATGGGGGCCAAGGAAATACCTTTGCCCTGCTTTTTTCATATCTGCCTTTTATAGCGCCACCTGGAGGCCGACTTATGTAAAACACTTTTTTTCCTATTATTCCTTGAGATTTTCTCCAAAAATCATGTAAATCAGTACACAGTATCTCTATAGTCATGTGATCAAGACAGATCTGTCAGATATGTCATATTCCATCCTAATGGGCTAACATTGGCTTCCAAAGTTTGCAGGATTGGTCCATTTTGAACAAAATCACTTAAATAATGAACGTAGCTTGTGATTACAGAGAAGTTCTGCACGCACATTCCCACTAGGTCAAGGAACAAATGCCACCCTTTCACATTGGCCTGTTATAGCGCCACCAGCAGGTCAACTTTTTCCAAACACATTTTTGGAACAAAAGCCTCAAATCATGCAGGGTCACATTGCTGTTAAAGGCCAAAGAAGACATGGCACCCTTTTCACATTTACCGCCACCAGGACCTACCTGACCTGGTGGAGACCTGTGCTCGGAAGAGCACTGCTTCTAGTTTTATCTGTGTTTTTGACCCTCAAGGTGGCAGCCTCCAGGAAGAAACCCCCAAAACAAAGGGAATGCATCATTGCTCATAACAACCACACCAGGGGGTCTAATGAAGTACTGTCAACCTCCTAGACACATGAAAACCAGAAAAAGTACAAAACTATGGCACCGCCTCTTTAAGACGTTCATGTGTCACACGGATGCCATACTGCAGCCTAGAGTTCTCAAATTCTGCCCGAGCCCGTCCCGACCCGACCCGACCCGACCCGGCCCGGGCCCGGCCCCGGCCCAACCCGACCCTGTCTGGCTAAAATAAATGCTAATTGGTCAGGCCGGGCCGAGCCTCGGGCTCCGTCACTCAAGCAACAGAACAGGTGCATCCCTGTCTGTCCCAGAGCGTTAGCAGCGTGTTAGCATCTCTGTGTTGGAGAGGCAGGTTGCCATGTTAGCATCTCTGTGTTGGAGAGGCAGGTTGCCATGTTAGCATCTCTGTGTTGGAGAGGCAGGTTGCCATGTTAGCATCTCTGTGTTGGAGAGGCAGGTTGCCATGTTAGAAGCATCTCTGTGTTGGAGAGGCAGGTTGCCATGTTAGCATCTCTGTGTTGGAGAGGCAGGTTGCCATGTTAGAAGCATCTCTGTGTTGGAGAGGCAGGTTGCCATGTTAGAAGACAGCTTAGAGTTCCACAAGTTTGTTATAAGTTATATAAATCCTAGAAAAGTAAATTCAAAGTGGAACAAACTTGGATATTTTGACAAGGACTTGAGAAGGAGGAGGAGGATTGTATTCAACAGTAACAACATCATCAACTTAAGCACTACAAGTTGACTACCTTCCCTTGTTACAGACGATCATCTCGTCTGGTAAAGATATTATTAATTCCATAAGCTTTCTGGTTAATGAAGTGTCCCTGTGATGCTGTGTGCATTAATATATATATATATATTTATATTACTGCCACGGCGGAGCTTAGACTTGCAGAAGGCACACAAGCCTGATTTGTATTGCATTCGTACCGATGGTGTGGTGTCGCGAAGCGATCATAACAGACCTGCAAGCAAAGAAAGCGAGCGAAATGAACACGTTTTGGGTTTATAAATCTGCCCTGTCTGCTGCTGCTGTGTTTGGTGCATCACCGTTGGAAGGAGGAAATATAAATCACAGGCAGCGAGAACGTCAGGGAGAGAGAGAGAATGAGATGTACTGTAGGCGATGACAGGGATTTAACTTTAGACTATTTTGTGCAGATTTTGGCATGTTTTATGAACAACTGAACACTTGAAGTTGCCATTTCACCAAATAGAGGCCTATGTCCGTTCTTTCACTCTGCTGTAATTTGAGACACTGGTGCAGCCTACTGCCGATCTTTATTTCTTTTTTTTCTCTCTCTCTCTCTGGCTTTCTGGTTTTCGGGCCGTAAATTATGATTATTGATAGGGTCGGGCCGGGCTTCGGGTCGGCCCACAAGGGCCCAGTTAAGGCCCAGTTAGGGCCAGGCCTTCATTTTCAGGCCTGTTGAGAGCTCTAGTGCAGCCCTCAGGATGATGCAGCCTAGCCTGTATTTATCTGTGTGAATGTGATGATACTGCTTCAATAGGCTCTGACATCTAGGCTACGGTACAACTAGTGTGTACATTAGTGGGAGAAATATGTAACAAAAATAGGTTAAGGTGTTCACTTCCGGCAGAAAGTGTGAACATTTACACCTAGAGGTATTTTAGTGCGCTGAATTCAAAAATTGACGGATCCAAGCACTTTTCCCATGGGATCCCTGGTGGCTCTAATTCACTTAATATACATGGAAAAAATACCCCCCAAAACATCTTCTTTAAGTAGCATGTGAGGGGTCTGTCTAGGGGGTTTTCATGATTCTGAATCCATTGCAAGCATTTGTTTTGCACGAAAAACATTCCTCGGGCTAAAAATGGACCCTGCGCGTGCAAGACACCAGTCTTGTTGCCATACCTTAGCTTTCTCTGACCTGACACCACTGGGCAGTGGTGCTTTCAAGCAGGTCAGGATACGATGCCCAAATAAAGTAAAGGATTATAAATGGTCACGCGTTGTGACTGACACAACTAACTTAGTAACTTAGTAACCGACCAATCACAATCAAGGATTTGGACGTATATCCGTACTGTACTTCGGTTTTGAGGTATTTGTACTTTACTTGAGTATTTCCTACGTTCAATACTTTTACTTCTACTCCACTACATCTGGGAGGAACATATTGTACTTTAAAATTATGTAATTTAAAAATTACGAAAGCTTTAATAACTTTTTACTTTGATTATTATTACAACACACACTAAACTACTTCAGCCCAATATATACAGTATATATTTAGGCCATTTGAAAATAGCAGATCTACAAGCTCACAATGTGTCGCGATGTGACCCATTGTGAGCTTGTAGATCGTCTACTTTCTATATTTTATATATCCATTTTGCAACACCAACTGTAGTTCTCTAAAATATCCTGTATGCAAACGTAACCACGCTCTGCCCACTCTGGTGCGTTATCAGTCTCTCTCTCAGCTAAGGGGTCCCCAGTCTCTCTCTCAGCTAAGGGGTCCTCGATCAGTCTCTCTCTCTAAGCTAAGGGGTCCCCAGCCCGGCTGAAGACCCCTGCAGTAGAAACCTTTCCACCAGCGGGCCCCGGACATCCGAACATGCTTTAGTAACTCATTCTTTAACTGTTCACCCTTGTAATGAGATCAGCGCGCGCTGGGAGCCCGGGAACAAAGCCATGCAAATTCTAATTAAATGTGCATCGCTGGGAGGCGAGTCGGGTTTGAAGCACCGCGGAGCCGGGACCTCCTGGCCTCTAATCGCTGCTGACAGCCCCGGCCGACAGATTCCGCGACAAACTTCTCGATTCGACCGAAGGGGATTTTTGAACTTTGCCCGCTTTTGCGCCCGGGGGCGGGGCGGAGGGGGGGGGGGGGGGGGGGGGGGGCTCACGGGCTGGGGGCATGCAGGGGCGTCACACCAAATCCTGGGCCCTGGGTGCAAGGATTCACTGTGTTATTTTGTGCTTTAAAGGACCAGGTCACCTCTGGGACAACCAGATCTTATTTTATTGTTGTGTGGGACACGATCAACACAATCCTGAGTTATTCTTTGTGTTCAATCTGTGTTTTTAGATATTTTAGTATTTCAGCCGATTTCAGCATGCTACAACTGGTCATATGATGCAAAATGCATCATATGGCCAGTTGTAACATGCTGAAATTCTAACATATCTAAAAACACAGATTGAACACAAAAAATAATTCAGGATTGTGTTGATCGTGTCCCACACAACAATAAAATAAGATCTGGTTGTCCCAGAGGTGACCTGGTCCTTTAACTGTTGAACAAATAGCAGATCTTCAAGCTCACAGCGCGGCACTGCATCTCAAAACCCGACCTGTTACCAGTCGTCGTTAATGACTTAAACCAGGGGTCTTCAACAGGGGGTCCGGGACCCCGAGGGGGTCCCCATAGTTACTACAGGGGGTCCTCCAAATTTTTTAATATTAACCACTTGAACCCTAGCTTCCATATTCGGAGAATTTATCAAAAATAGGAGATCTACAAGCTCACGACCGACATTTAGGGTAAGGTAGGGCCTAAAATGTATGCTAACTAGCCGGGCCAGGTAGAGTCTCGGGCCGGCCCAGTTAGGGCCCAGTTAGGGCCCAGTTAGGGCCGGGCCTTAATTTTCAGGCCCGTTGAGAACTCTAGTTCCAGGGACCCCCCAGAAGCTACATTTGAGTTACAAATGTTCGCTTAAATACATAATTTATATTCAAAGATTGTTGCACATTTTCTCAACTTTTTCAAAAATAGCAGATATACAAGCTCGCAGCGCGGCACTCGGTGCCGCGCTGTGAGCTTGTATATCTGCTATTTTTCAATAGTTAAAGTATATAAAATAATGAAGGCCCCTCCACCTTGTTGGGCCCTATAGTAACTCAGTCCCACTCCCCCCACTGTGACGCCCCTGGCTGGGGGCCTGGGGGCCTGGGGCCCCCGGCGGACCCCGGGGCCTCCGGGGTTCTTCTGTCAAACAATCCAAATCAATGACCCAATTGAGCAGTGGGCCCCCCCGCCGCCCCCCGCCGGGCGCCTCAATGAGCTCTATGCTGGCATTCATGCCCCGCGCGGCGGGCCACCATGCCCGCTGCGCTTTATGGTAATTAAACACTGGTATGGCTGCTGGTTCACATCGCCCACCGTCCTGCGATGAAAACCTTGTATCTCTGACGGAATTTAAACTTTTAAAAAAGTTTGTGGTATTTTTTTTTTCTTTTGGTTTATTATTTGTTCTTTTTTTCCCCCAGAAATGAACGTCCTCGACTTTGTCGCACGAGAAGCGTTTACAGTTTAGGCTTTTAGCAGACGCTCTTACTGTAATCCAGAGCGACTTACAATAAGCAAATACATCAATGCAATATAGGCAAGGTAATCATCAATACATCAACATGAAAAACATCAAATGCACAGAAATATCAATCTAGAAATAAAATGATCTAATTGGTAAAAAGCTTTATACAAATAAATTAAAACTAAAAAGAAAATAGCTATCTAGCTTGACCCATGGCGAAGCTCGTATATAAACCTCCTATTTCCGCTATTACGGAAAAAGAACATTGAACGTGAAGTCTTTAAGTGTGCCTGTGGGTTTTTATAGATATTTAACCAAAGAAAAAAAAAGTGATAATAACCACTTGGGATCCAATGGATCATAGTTTACGGTATTTTTTTTTATTTCCCAGAAAAATTAACAGTTTAGGAGTTACGAGGTTTGCAGCCGTCATCGACAACATCAAATACCGCTGGGGGGGGGGGGGCTAAGCCGGATGGAGGTGCAGGTGCAGGAATGGATGGATTAATGGACGGAGGGGGACCAGGGGCGTCAACTGGGTATGGCAGGGGTATGCAGCTGCCATACCCTGAGCCCAGGGGGGGGAAATAAAAGTTACTTGTAAATAGGTAAATATGTTGTTAATTTACAGTAAAACAACTACAAATGCAAAATTGTACAACATGATCACTTTAACAAGGTATTATAATTATATTCTCCACACTTGTATTCTCCCCATCTTGACAGAATGGTATATTCCCAGGTTCCGCAGGTCAGCTGCACAGGTGCAATGCATTATTGTTAATTAATAATAATAATTAATTGTGGCACGTTTACTAACATGCCAAGTTTAGCTGCACTTGAACAACCGTTCCAGGCTGCCATGTCCAGCCCAAGAAACCGTAGAAACCTGTGTAAAAAACTGTTATACAAAATGTAATGCCTCTTTTCCTCGAGGACTCCCATCTTTGCCATACCCTAGCTTTAGCTGAACTGACGCCACTGCGGGGGACGAATGGATGGACGAACGGACGGCTGGACGGCCGGCCGGACGGACGGACAGGGGGGCCCCCGGGGGTCCCTGGAGGGACTTTCCCACCGCCATGACCTCATTAGGTCATTGCCATGAAGCAGGAGGCATCTCTGGTGTTTTGTTTTTGTTTTATTAAAAAGTCTCATTAATGGGGGAACAAAGGGAGGGGCGCCGGGGGTCCCGACCCGCTTGTTACACCCCCCCCCCCCCCCCCCCGCTGTAATGGACATGAACTTATATAACCATCTGTGAACACTGGAGACGACCGTTTGGCCTAGCGGAAAAACACACACGCAAACACAAAGGGTCAAATTGTGACTTCCTGTTGTCTTCATGTGCGGGGGAATCTTTATAATATACTCACGCAGGCACGCACCCAGTGTTTTTTTCTTATAATTTTTATCCCACAATTTTGTAACCCATTTTTTCACCCAGTGCCAATTGCCTATGTAATCCTGGGCTCTGCTCTCCCTCTGCCGCGCCTGGGGAGACAACGGACTGACCTCATGCTTCCTTCTATGCATGAAGAGTCCAAGTTGCTTCTTTTCACCCGAAAGGGGGGATTTTCCCCGGGATGGACGTAGCGCGTGGAAGGAACACGTTATTCCAACCAGTTCCTTTCCCCTCCATCAGGCGCCCCGGCTGGCCAGCTGGAGGCATTATTGAGACCAGGATTACTGCATGTTTTTGTGAGGGTATCAACCCTAGGAGACACGGGGAGAACATGCAAACTCCACACAGAAAGGCCCTATCGCCAACCCCACCTAGGGTGTGGGCACTGATGACGCGGAGGGAGGAACACGCCGCCAGCGCCCACAGCGTCGAACCCAGGACCTTCTAGCTGTGAGGCGAAGCACTAACCACTGCGCCACCGTGCCCCCACGCACCCAGTGGAAGTTACTTTGACAGTTGTACAGTTACAAGTAACTCACCATGGCAGTAACTTGATCTAAGTGGACCTAAGTTAAAGTTATACCCCTGGAGAAATGTAACTTATAAAGTTTCAGGTTACATAGAAAGAGAATGTACATTTGGTGTGCATGAAACCAAATATAATATCCTACAAAAAAAGAGTCACATGCCAGCAGAAATATGTCTCTCAACTGAGTTTTATGTTTTATTTAACAAAGGGTTTTCTTTAGTAAACATCTGTGTCCTAAAATAAAATTACACAAAAAGAGGATCGGTTGAGGATACTGTATGACATTTGATCTCAACTTAACTGTAAAAAAATAGATAAAGACTGGTGCCTTGTATGTATAGTGATAGCTACACCTTTGCTATACACACTAATTAAACTGCTACACAACATTTGAATGTCAATCTTAACAAAACGTAAATGTAAAATCATAACTTCGCTTGTAACTTCTTGTAACTTGTAAGTTGAGCCTAAAATGACCCAAAAAGTATCTCTTATCTTACTTGACGAGTTACAGAAATATGAATGTAACTCAGTTACCGGCAAGTTACAGCAAAATGTAACTTAGTTATGTAACTCAGTTACATGTAACTTTAACTTCCCCAACATTGCAGGCACCATAGTTTGATCAGTAGGCTACCCAGGGTTACAATCACCAAGTCCATTATCATGGATTTGTGGAGATTTATTTCATTGTTTTTTTTTTTTTGTTTATCAAAAACTGTACTTTTTGGAACATTCAGTGTCTTTGCAATTGTTTTCTTTTCCTTTTTTTGTTTTTTGTTTTTTTTACAAAGCAATAATCTCTTCTATGAACTTTCTGACCATTTCTTAAACGTAGCCATGTTTCTAACTGCTCTAATCACAGTCAACAAGTCAACACACTTCTAGTCAGGCCAGATTGCACATCTGATGCAACTATTTAAGCCCTTGATTAGTCGATTGCAGTTGATAACAGATGTTTTCAGGTATAATTAAGAGTTGAATTATTGAAAGTGAAAGTGGTGTTGAAAGTGGCATTTAGCATTGAATTTGGGGGGAAAAACCCCAACGAATGTTACTTTGAGCTATTTACATTGTTCTTGTATGATGTATTTATTTCATTAAGTTGTCAGTTTGTGAATTTAGCAAATAAACCAGATTTGCAGAGGGGGGGGGGGGGTTTGAATAATTTTGAGCACAACTGTATATATATATATATATTAGGGCTGGGATGCGATTAAAAATTTTAATCTAATTAATTACAGGCTCTGTGATTAATTAATCGCAATTAATCGCATTTTAATCGCACATCAATATTTGACCCGAGAAGCATTTTTTTTCCAAGTAAAACACATTTTGTTGTACAAGGGAATCAACAAGTGAGTTTTTTAAATCTAAATTTCACATCCACTGGGCCAAGCAAAGCGCTCTGATCAGCTACTTCTCCCTTTGCGTTTGTTGTCTCTTGATTTGTGCATCGCTATGATCGGTATGCCCGAAACTGAAGGTTCTGTGGTGCAAAAACTAAGTGTGATTAAAATGTGTTAATTTTTTTAATCGCGTTTTCTGTAATTAATTAATCGCAATTAATCAGTTAAAGTCCCAGCCTTAATATATATATATATATATATATATATATATATATATATATAGATTCCTTATAGTTTTGAGTTACTTATATTATTTCTGTGGAGAACGTTGCAGCAGTGACCCTGTTTTAAAAAGTGCTTTATAAATAAACACATTGTTATTAATATCTGGAATGTCAGTTGAAGAAATACATTAAATGTCCAGCTGTTTTTGTGCTCAAATTTATTCTCAAATGTTGTTGTGAATATAGATGAATATAGATGAATATAGATGCCAATGTTTAGATAGATTCAACTTTTTGCTTTTGTCAAACTATTAGTCAGAAGTATAAGTGAATAAAGGTAAATGGTGCATTTATATTGCACATTTATCCAATGCGCTTTACATAGACGCATTCACACAGCAATGTCAGAGGAAACCATGCTTGGCACCAACCTGCTCATCAGGAGCAGTTAGGGGTTCAGAGTCTTGATAATTAACACCAACCTGCTCATCAGGAGCAGTTAGGGGTTCAGAGTCTTGATAATTAACACCAACCTGCTCATCAGGAGCAGTTAGGGGTTCAGAGTCTTGATAATTAACACCAACCTGCTCATCAGGAGCAGTTAGGGGTTCAGAGTCTTGATAATTAACACCAACCTGCTCATCAGGAGCAGTTAGGGGTTCAGAGTCTTGATAATTAACACCAACCTGCTCATCAGGAGCAGTTAGGGGTTCAGAGTCTTGATAATTAACAACAGTGCCCCCCCCCTTTGGCCAATCGTCTCAATTTCATTTGGCAATGTTTTTAAAAAGCGACAATAGGGTGCCAGTCCCCCCTCCCCCCCCCCCATAAATCTTCATCAGCAGTCCTGGACGTCACACTTAATGAGAGCTGTCACTCAACCAGGACCTGTCACTTAATGAGGACCTGTCAATCATAGCACAGTGGGACGCAGTGTTTCAAACACACACACACACACACACACACACACACACACACACACACACACACACACACACACACACACACACACACACACACACACACACACACACACACACACACACACACACACACACACACACACGGGTGCATTGGGCGCAGATGCACACATGCACACACACGCGAGCACTCTCGCACATGCATGATTAAAGCAAAGCGTTTACTGTTAAAAATGGAAAACTCTATTGTGATTGTAATCATTGCTATAGTACCGTGTAGGGGAAGTTACTTTGAAAGCGTAACTTGTTACGTTTCAAGTTACATATAATCAAAGTAACTTGAGTTACTTTTTTTTTCAGCGTTAAATTGAGAATGTACATTTGGTGTACATGACTTTTATAGTTTATACATTATTTCAAAAAGGTTGACATTTTTGTTCTTTAGTAAACATCTGTGTTCCTAAAATGAAGTTAAAAAATAAGGAAATGATGATCTGTTGAGGACACTGTAACATGAGTCATGACAATCTCAACAAAACTTAAATGTAAAATTATAACTTCGCTTGTCACTTCTTGTAACTTGTAACTTGAGCCAAAAATTACCCAAAAGGTATCTCAGTTAGTTGACGAGTTACAGAAATATGAATGTAACTCAGTTACCAGCAAGTTACGGCAAAATGTAACTTAGTTACGTAACTCAGTTACAGTTTTCCTGATTCAGCCCGGGGAAAAGAGTTGCAGAGGCCCTCATTGCGCGCTATAGAGTGAGACCTCTTTCTCTATAGCGCTGCTGCTACTCAAAGATTTGCCATTTCAGATCATGACAAGTGACAAGCCAGTGGGCCAATTACATGAGTTATATTTAGTTGTTGTCGGGTGGAAACCTTGTATGTCCAAAACCGTTTGTTTTGTTTTTATCAATTAAAAAATGATTTAAACTAGTGAAAACTTTTGTGCTACGGCCTTGTGTGATGAAGCAGGGCTTTGCTTTGCGAAAAAAAATTACAAATTTGAAACTTGGAGATACAAGGTTTCTGCCCAACAGTGAGGATTTACTTTTGTTGGCCGCCCAGCCCCCAAAATGGAACGAAGGCCGACATTTTATTTGTATTTTTTTCCTAATGGCCGGCCTGGACTGGCCGGGAATGAACCGGCCGTTCGGGAGTTGTCCCGCTTTTCCCAATGGCCAGCACGTCCCTGGGTAATAGCTTGACATGAACAGGTGTGAGACTCCCATAAACTACCAAAACTAAACTAAACTACCAGGTAAAAGAACAATACTTATACAACCATACAAGCCCCATAACTGAACCTGAAAAAAACAAGACGACGTTAAAGGACAACTCCACACTAAATAACATCTAGGCTAATTTTCCTACTTATATTGATCCATAATGACTGTCATTTCTAATGCGCACGCACACACACACACACACACACACACACACACACACACACACACCACACACACACACACACACACACACACACACACACACACACACACACACACACACACACACACACACACACACACACACCACACACACCACACACACACACACACACACACACACACACGTACAAAGAATAATGTAAATCAAGTATCAGCTTTCCTTTCTGTTTCCGGCTCTGACAGGTCCATTTGGTTTCATTTCACAAGAGTTAAGTTATTATAAAACACATGCATTTACTTTATTTACAAGAAGTCTGCACAATTTAGAGCAGGGGTTTTCAAAGTGGGTGACGGGGCACCCTGGGGTGCCGCGACGGCAGTCCAGGGGTGCCGCGAGATCATTTGATAATATTTGGAATTTATTTGGACACTTGGAAAAACATTTTAAACTTGAAGTACAAAGTTATTTTCAGTCAGTTCTAACCAAAATGGCTGTTATCTCAATGTTTTCCTCGCAACATAATCACTAAAATATCGTCACTGTCGGGCAGAAACCTCGTATCTCCAAGTTTCAAATGTGTACGTCTTTTGGTAAAGCAAAGCCCTGCTTCATCATACAAGACTGTCATACAAAACTAGTGAAAACAGCCGATCTACAAGCACGCAACGCCTGTGAGGCGTTGTTTGCTTGTAGATCTGCTGTTTTCACTAGTTTAGTACATTTTATAGATGATAAATACAAAATGAACGGTTTTAGACATACAAGGTTTCCACCCGACAACGACGATATGCTATAAATATAAGGTGCTGGGAGTGAAAATTATAATGTAGGGGTGCCTCGGATTAAAAAAAATATTTATGGGGTGCCCTGAGACAAAAAAGTTTGGGAACCCCTGATTTAGAGAATGTAGAAGAATTGATATTTTGATCAACGTGTTGCCTGTTATCTTTGCTATGGCACCAACACCAATACAGCATGCAGTGTTGGGGAAGTTACTTTGAAAGTGTAACTTGTACAGTTACAAGTAACTGACCATGGCAGTAACTTGATCAAGTTAAAGTTATACCCCTGGAGAAATAAGTTACATAGAAAAAGTAACTTTCAGCGTTAAATTGAGAATGTACATTTGGTGTACATGAAACAAAAAATAATATCCTACAAAAAAAGTCACATGCCGGCAGAAATATGCCTCTCAACTGAGTTTCATGTTTTATTTCAAAAAGATTTACATTTCCTTTAGTAAACATCTGTGTTCCTAAAATAAAGTTAAACAAATAAGAAAATTATGATCTGTTGAGGACATTTGAATGTAAAATTATAACTTCGCTTGTAACTTCTTGTAACTTGTAACTTGAGCCAAAACTGACCCAAAAAGTATTTCAGTTACTTGACGAGTTACAGAAATATGAATGTAACTCAGTTACCAGCCAAAAGTGTGACGCGACGTGACGGACAGCATGTAGATCTGCTATTTTCACAAAAGATATATATTTTTTTAATTACACTTTCGACTTTCTCTGGTGGGAGTCGACTTGTGTAATGAAGTCGACTTGACGACTTTTTCGTTAATGCACCAAACCCAACCCAACCAAACCAACCCAAACCAAACACTTTCCTTTCCTCGACTTCGACTTTCCTCGTCTTTTCTGCTCACGCTCCGTCTTGACCTTTGACCCCTGCACTATGGGACCTGCAGACGGTTGACCCAGGCTTCCACTTCCTAACCCCCCCCCCCCATACGCCCCCTCCCCCCCTCCACACGGACCCCCATGGATCTCTCCTCTTCCCTTCAATGCGGACGCAGTGAACGGGCACAAAAAAATAACCCCCCTTCCCCCCCCCCCCTCTCTTTCTCTCTCTCTCCACACAGATCACATGCCTCCAGGGGGACCTGCCCCCCCCTCTGCCCCCCGCCCCCCACCTCCCCTTACCTCCGCGGGCGTCGGAAATACCTGACACCCCTCCGTTTGTCCCCCTTAATTCATCTGGTTCCTCCCCCCTCCCCCCTCCCTCCCCCCTCCCTCTGACAGAGCTACGTGCACTATATACGCACATAGGCTACTCTCACACACACAAACGCACATGCACTAGGGATGTAACGATACATTTGAACAACGATACGATACGCATCACGATACATGGTTGACAGTGGTGGAAAAAGTACTCACATTTTCTACCTAAGTAAAAGTATCAATACTGCGTTGTATAATTACTCTGTTACAAGTAGAAGAATTCAAAATGGACTTGAGTAAAAGTACGAAAGTATTGGCATCAAAATGTACTTTAAGTACTAAAAGTAAAAGTAAAAAATGTTTGAAAATAGCAGATCTACAAGCTCACAACGCGTCGCGATGCGACGCGTTGTGAGCTTGTAGATCAGCCATTTTCAAATAGCCAACATATAAAATTGGGCTAAAGTGGTTTATGTATGTTTTAAAATATTATAATTTATATCAGCAAAGTAAATAGTAACTATAGTTTTCAAATAAATATAGTGGAGTAAAAGTACACTATTTGGATCCGAGATGTAGTGGAGTAGAAGTAAAAATATTGGAAATTGGAAATACTCAAGTAAAGTACAAATACCTCAAAACTGTACTTATGTACAGTACTGAAGTAACAGTACTTAGTTACTTTACACCACTGATGGTTGACGATACGATACATGGACGATATTGGTTCATTCATGGCAGGGGCGAAATCAGACCTTTTTCTGCATGGGTTTTCAGATCAAAAGGGCCCTGTACTGCTGTGAGGGGGGGGGGGGGCCATAGATTAGGAGATTAGAGACCCCTAATATATAGGAAATGACAAAATACATATAATAGCCTATGAATTTATATGTAGAGTGATTATTTATTGAAAAAAAAAATCGCCACTGTCACCAGTAAGGTGGGCCCATGGGTTTATAAAACCCATCAACCCTATACAAAAATTACACTTGTGATACATGGCGATACGATACGATTTGATTCAATGATTTTAAAATCGATATAGTAACTATTTAGCAAAGACATTAAATCTGTGTGAAACGTGTCAATAGTGCATGTTTTTAAGGGGAAAATCTGTTATTATGGATATAATTAACTAATCACTGTGATTATCTAGCAAACACATGGACATTATATTTCAACACATATGGACAAACCTGCACCTTGACATGATCACATAGATTACACACATTTATCGATAGACCAAGAGTATGGAATGGAAAGGTGATTAAACCCCTCTTTTTCATTTTACCTCTTAACATTGCCAAATACAAGGCACAAATACTTAGTTTACATACAATCAATTATTTGCACTGCAAAAAGATTCAATACCGATTATCTGCATTTTAAAACGATACGATACCATACAAAGCCAAAACGGTACGATATTTTGCTTTTACAAATGATATAGTAGATCATTGCAAATTAAAAATCGATTTTTTGATTCAGTTACTATCGTTACACCCCTACTACGTGCACTACGCACTCTCTCTCTCACACACACACACACACACACACACACACACACACACACACACACACACACACACACACACACACACACACACACACACACACACACACACACACACACACACACGAGCGCAAGCATGCACGCAACGCACGCACGCATGCACACACCATGCAGTGGAGGAAGAACAGCATAGAAATCCTGTTCTGGATTGATTCATTTTAATGGTGAAAGGATCGGAGTCTGAATGCACTCAAGGTATCAAAAGTATGAGGAAACGTCCCATGTTTTTTTTTTTTACACTGTTGTGATGGAAAGTCATAGTTCTATATGCTACCAGTAAGACTCTCTAATCTAAAGTCATAGTTCCATAATGCTACCAGTAAGACTCTCTAATCTAAAGTCATCATAGTTCTATATGCTACCAGTAAGACTCCCTAATCTAAAGTCATAGTTCTACCAGTAAGACTCTCTAATCTAAAGTCATCATAGTTCTATATGCTACCAGTAAGACTCCCTAATCTAAAGTCATAGTTCTACCAGTAAGACTCTCTAATCTAAAGTCATAGTTCTACCAGTAAGACTCTCTAATCTAAAGTCATAGTTCTATGCTACCAGTAAGACTCTCTAATCTAAAGTCATAGTTCTATGCTACCAGTAAGACTCTCTAATCTAAAGTCATAGTTCTATGCTACCAGTAAGACTCCCTAATCTAAAGTCATAGTTCTATGCTACCAGTAAGACTCTAATCTAAAGTCATAGTTCTATGCTACCAGTAAGACTCTCTAATCTAAAGTCATAGTTCTATGCTACCAGTAAAACTCTCTAATCTAAAGTCATAGTTCTATGCTACCAGTAAGACTCTCTAATCTAAAGTCATAGTTCTACCAGTAAGACTCTCTAATCTAAAGTCATAGTTCTATGCTACCAGTAAGACTCTCTAATCTAAAGTCATAGTTCTATGCTACCAGTAAGACTCTCTAATCTAAAGTCATAGTTCTATGCTACCAGTAAGACTCTCTAATCTAAAGTCATAGTTCTATGCTACCAGTAAGACTCTCTAATCTAAAGTCATAGTTCTATGCTACCAGTAAGACTAATCTAAAGTCATAGTTCTATGCTACCAGTAAGACTCCCTAATCTAAAGTCATAGTTCTATGCTACCAGTAAGACTCCCTAATCTAAAGTCATAGTTCTATGCTACCAGTAAGACTCTAATCTAAAGTCATAGTTCTATGCTACCAGTAAGACTCTAATCTAAAGTCATAGTTCTATGCTACCAGTAAGACTCTCTAATCTAAAGTCATAGTTCTATATGCTACCAGTAAGACTCTCTAATCTAAAGTCATAGTTCTATGCTACCAGTAAGACTCTCTAATCTAAAGTCATAGTTCTACCAGTAAGACTCTCTAATCTAAAGTCATAGTTCTATGCTACCAGTAAGACTCTCTAATCTAAAGTCATAGTTCTATGCTACCAGTAAGACTCTCTAATCTAAAGTCATAGTTCTATGCTACCAGTAAGACTCTCTAATCTAAAGTCATAGTTCTATGCTACCAGTAAGACTAATCTAAAGTCATAGTTCTATGCTACCAGTAAGACTCCCTAATCTAAAGTCATAGTTCTATGCTACCAGTAAGACTCCCTAATCTAAAGTCATAGTTCTATGCTACCAGTAAGACTCTCTAATCTAAAGTCATAGTTCCATAATGCTACCAGTAAGACTCTCTAATCTAAAGTCATAGTTCCATAATGCTACCAGTAAGACTCTAATCTAAAGTCATAGTTCTATGCTACCAGTAAGACTCTAATCTAAAGTCATAGTTCTATGCTACCAGTAAGACTCTCTAATCTAAAGTCATAGTTCTATGCTACCATTAAGACTCTCTAATCTAAAGTCATAGTTCTATGCTACCAGTAAGACTCTCTAATCTAAAGTCATAGTTCTATATGCTACCAGTAAGACTCCCTAATCTAAAGTCATAGTTCTACCAGTAAGACTCTAATCTAAAGTCATAGTTCTATGCTACCAGTAAGACTCTAATCTAAAGTCATAGTTCTATGCTACCAGTAAGACTCTATAATCTAAAGTCATAGTTCTATGCTACCAGTAAGACTCTCTAATCTAAAGTCATAGTTCTATGCTACCAGTAAGACTAATCTAAAGTCATAGTTCTATGCTACCAGTAAGACTCCCTAATCTAAAGTCATAGTTCTATGCTACCAGTAAGACTCTAATCTAAAGTCATAGTTCTATGCTACCAGTAAGACTCTCTAATCTAAAGTCATAGTTCTATGCTACCAGTAAGACTCTCTAATCTAAAGTCATAGTTCTATGCTACCAGTAAGACTCTCTAATCTAAAGTCATAGTTCTACCAGTAAGACTCTCTAATCTAAAGTCATAGTTCTATGCTACCAGTAAGACTCTCTAATCTAAAGTCATAGTTCTATGCTACCAGTAAGACTCTCTAATCTAAAGTCATAGTTCTATGCTACCAGTAAGACTCTCTAATCTAAAGTCATAGTTCTATGCTACCAGTAAGACTCTCTAATCTAAAGTCATAGTTCTATGCTACCAGTAAGACTAATCTAAAGTCATAGTTCTATGCTACCAGTAAGACTCCCTAATCTAAAGTCATAGTTCTATGCTACCAGTAAGACTCCCTAATCTAAAGTCATAGTTCTATGCTACCAGTAAGACTCTAATCTAAAATCATAGTTCTATGCTACCAGTAAGACTCTAATCTAAAGTCATAGTTCTATGCTACCAGTAAGACTCTCTAATCTAAAGTCATAGTTCTATATGCTACCAGTAAGACTCTAATCTAAAGTCATAGTTCTATGCTACCAGTAAGACTCTATAATCTAAAGTCATAGTTCTATGCTACCAGTAAGACTCTCTAATCTAAAGTCATAGTTCTATGCTACCAGTAAGACTAATCTAAAGTCATAGTTCTATGCTACCAGTAAGACTCCCTAATCTAAAGTCATAGTTCTATGCTACCAGTAAGACTCTAATCTAAAGTCATAGTTCTATGCTACCAGTAAGACTCTCTAATCTAAAGTCATAGTTCTATGCTACCAGTAAGACTCTCTAATCTAAAGTCATAGTTCTATGCTACCAGTAAGACTCTCTAATCTAAAGTCATAGTTCTACCAGTAAGACTCTCTAATCTAAAGTCATAGTTCTATGCTACCAGTAAGACTCTCTAATCTAAAGTCATAGTTCTATGCTACCAGTAAGACTCTCTAATCTAAAGTCATAGTTCTATGCTACCAGTAAGACTCTCTAATCTAAAGTCATAGTTCTATGCTACCAGTAAGACTCTCTAATCTAAAGTCATAGTTCTATGCTACCAGTAAGACTAATCTAAAGTCATAGTTCTATGCTACCAGTAAGACTCCCTAATCTAAAGTCATAGTTCTATGCTACCAGTAAGACTCCCTAATCTAAAGTCATAGTTCTATGCTACCAGTAAGACTCTAATCTAAAGTCATAGTTCTATGCTACCAGTAAGACTCTAATCTAAAGTCATAGTTCTATGCTACCAGTAAGACTCTCTAATCTAAAGTCATAGTTCTATATGCTACCAGTAAGACTCTCTAATCTAAAGTCATAGTTCTATGCTACCAGTAAGACTCTCTAATCTAAAGTCATAGTTCTACCAGTAAGACTCTCTAATCTAAAGTCATAGTTCTATGCTACCAGTAAGACTCTCTAATCTAAAGTCATAGTTCTATGCTACCAGTAAGACTCTCTAATCTAAAGTCATAGTTCTATGCTACCAGTAAGACTCTCTAATCTAAAGTCATAGTTCTATGCTACCAGTAAGACTAATCTAAAGTCATAGTTCTATGCTACCAGTAAGACTCCCTAATCTAAAGTCATAGTTCTATGCTACCAGTAAGACTCCCTAATCTAAAGTCATAGTTCTATGCTACCAGTAAGACTCTCTAATCTAAAGTCATAGTTCCATAATGCTACCAGTAAGACTCTCTAATCTAAAGTCATAGTTCCATAATGCTACCAGTAAGACTCTAATCTAAAGTCATAGTTCTATGCTACCAGTAAGACTCTAATCTAAAGTCATAGTTCTATGCTACCAGTAAGACTCTCTAATCTAAAGTCATAGTTCTATGCTACCATTAAGACTCTCTAATCTAAAGTCATAGTTCTATGCTACCAGTAAGACTCTCTAATCTAAAGTCATAGTTCTATATGCTACCAGTAAGACTCCCTAATCTAAAGTCATAGTTCTACCAGTAAGACTCTAATCTAAAGTCATAGTTCTATGCTACCAGTAAGACTCTAATCTAAAGTCATAGTTCTATGCTACCAGTAAGACTCTATAATCTAAAGTCATAGTTCTATGCTACCAGTAAGACTCTCTAATCTAAAGTCATAGTTCTATGCTACCAGTAAGACTCTCTAATCTAAAGTCATAGTTCTATATGCTACCAGTAAGACTCTCTAATCTAAAGTCATAGTTCTATGCTACCAGTAAGACTCTCTAATCTAAAGTCATAGTTCTATATGCTACCAGTAAGACTCTCTAATCTAAAGTCATAGTTCTACCAGTAAGACTCTCTAATCTAAAGTCATAGTTCTACCAGTAAGACTCTCTAATCTAAAGTCATAGTTCTATGCTACCAGTAAGACTCTCTAATCTAAAGTCATAGTTCTATGCTACCAGTAAGACTCTCTAATCTAAAGTCATAGTTCTATGCTACCAGTAAGACTCTCTAATCTAAAGTCATAGTTCTACCAGTAAGACTCTCTAATCTAAAGTCATAGTTCTATGCTACCAGTAAGACTCTCTAATCTAAAGTCATAGTTCTATGCTACCAGTAAGACTCTCTAATCTAAAGTCATAGTTCTATGCTACCAGTAAGACTCTCTAATCTAAAGTCATAGTTCTATGCTACCAGTAAGACTCTCTAATCTAAAGTCATAGTTCTATGCTACCAGTAAGACTAATCTAAAGTCATAGTTCTATGCTACCAGTAAGACTCCCTAATCTAAAGTCATAGTTCTATGCTACCAGTAAGACTCCCTAATCTAAAGTCATAGTTCTATGCTACCAGTAAGACTCTAATCTAAAGTCATAGTTCTATGCTACCAGTAAGACTCTAATCTAAAGTCATAGTTCTATGCTACCAGTAAGACTCTCTAATCTAAAGTCATAGTTCTATATGCTACCAGTAAGACTCTAATCTAAAGTCATAGTTCTATGCTACCAGTAAGACTCTATAATCTAAAGTCATAGTTCTATGCTACCAGTAAGACTCTATAATCTAAAGTCATAGTTCTATGCTACCAGTAAGACTAATCTAAAGTCATAGTTCTATGCTACCAGTAAGACTCCCTAATCTAAAGTCATAGTTCTATGCTACCAGTAAGACTCTAATCTAAAGTCATAGTTCTATGCTACCAGTAAGACTCTCTAATCTAAAGTCATAGTTCTATGCTACCAGTAAGACTCTCTAATCTAAAGTCATAGTTCTATGCTACCAGTAAGACTCTCTAATCTAAAGTCATAGTTCTACCAGTAAGACTCTCTAATCTAAAGTCATAGTTCTATGCTACCAGTAAGACTCTCTAATCTAAAGTCATAGTTCTATGCTACCAGTAAGACTCTCTAATCTAAAGTCATAGTTCTATGCTACCAGTAAGACTCTCTAATCTAAAGTCATAGTTCTATGCTACCAGTAAGACTCTCTAATCTAAAGTCATAGTTCTATGCTACCAGTAAGACTAATCTAAAGTCATAGTTCTATGCTACCAGTAAGACTCCCTAATCTAAAGTCATAGTTCTATGCTACCAGTAAGACTCCCTAATCTAAAGTCATAGTTCTATGCTACCAGTAAGACTCTAATCTAAAGTCATAGTTCTATGCTACCAGTAAGACTCTAATCTAAAGTCATAGTTCTATGCTACCAGTAAGACTCTCTAATCTAAAGTCATAGTTCTATATGCTACCAGTAAGACTCTCTAATCTAAAGTCATAGTTCTATGCTACCAGTAAGACTCTCTAATCTAAAGTCATAGTTCTACCAGTAAGACTCTCTAATCTAAAGTCATAGTTCTATGCTACCAGTAAGACTCTCTAATCTAAAGTCATAGTTCTATGCTACCAGTAAGACTCTCTAATCTAAAGTCATAGTTCTATGCTACCAGTAAGACTCTCTAATCTAAAGTCATAGTTCTATGCTACCAGTAAGACTAATCTAAAGTCATAGTTCTATGCTACCAGTAAGACTCCCTAATCTAAAGTCATAGTTCTATGCTACCAGTAAGACTCCCTAATCTAAAGTCATAGTTCTATGCTACCAGTAAGACTCTCTAATCTAAAGTCATAGTTCCATAATGCTACCAGTAAGACTCTCTAATCTAAAGTCATAGTTCCATAATGCTACCAGTAAGACTCTAATCTAAAGTCATAGTTCTATGCTACCAGTAAGACTCTAATCTAAAGTCATAGTTCTATGCTACCAGTAAGACTCTCTAATCTAAAGTCATAGTTCTATGCTACCATTAAGACTCTCTAATCTAAAGTCATAGTTCTATGCTACCAGTAAGACTCTCTAATCTAAAGTCATAGTTCTATATGCTACCAGTAAGACTCCCTAATCTAAAGTCATAGTTCTACCAGTAAGACTCTAATCTAAAGTCATAGTTCTATGCTACCAGTAAGACTCTAATCTAAAGTCATAGTTCTATGCTACCAGTAAGACTCTATAATCTAAAGTCATAGTTCTATGCTACCAGTAAGACTCTCTAATCTAAAGTCATAGTTCTATGCTACCAGTAAGACTCTCTAATCTAAAGTCATAGTTCTATATGCTACCAGTAAGACTCTCTAATCTAAAGTCATAGTTCTATGCTACCAGTAAGACTCTCTAATCTAAAGTCATAGTTCTATATGCTACCAGTAAGACTCTCTAATCTAAAGTCATAGTTCTACCAGTAAGACTCTCTAATCTAAAGTCATAGTTCTACCAGTAAGACTCTCTAATCTAAAGTCATAGTTCTATGCTACCAGTAAGACTCTCTAATCTAAAGTCATAGTTCTATGCTACCAGTAAGACTCTCTAATCTAAAGTCATAGTTCTATGCTACCAGTAAGACTCTCTAATCTAAAGTCATAGTTCTATTATGCTACCAGTAAGACTCTCTAATCTAAAGTCATAGTTCTATATGCTACCAGTTTTTGTACAAGTTACAAAAACCGTCCAATCCTGTTTTTACCAACTCCGAACAATTGCAAAAATCAAGTCAGTCCTGTCACCTCCAGACCTAGAAAAAGTAATTCATGCATTCATAACCTCCCGTTTGGATTACTGTAATGGACTCTACACCGGCCTAACACACAAAGTCATTTCTCGCCTACAATTGGTACAAAATGCAGCTGCCAGACTCTTGACGAACACAAAAAAACGTGCCCATATCACCCCGGTCTTAGCAACCCTCCACTGGCTTCCCGTAGTTTTTAGAATTGATTTTAAAATTCTTTTATTAGCTTTTAAGGCCCAAAAGGGTCTTGCCCCACAATATATCACTGACCTGGTGCCGCCCTATAATCCCTCACGCAGCCTCAGATCCTCTGAGGAGGCCCTCCTGGAGGTCACAAACACACAAAGGGTGACAAAGGGTGATCGGGCGTTTGCCGCACGTGCACCCAAGCTATGGAACGCCCTACCCGTGGCAATCAGGAAAGCTGATTCCTTGGCATCTTTTAAATCACTTTTAAAGACTCACCTGTTCAGAAAAGCCTTCCCCTAGATCACCTCATTTGCCTTAATTGTGTTGTGTGTCCTTATTGCCTGTGTATTTTTATTGCTTAAATTGCCTTAGTTTTTTGATTTTATGTTGTGTGCTTTTATTGCCTGCTCTTAATTGTTTAGTTTCTATGGTTCTTATTGTTTTTCTCCTGTATGCTTCATTTTTATTGTTGTTCAGCACTTTGTAACTTATGTTTTGAAAAGTGCTATATAAATAAAGTTATTATTATTATTATTATTATTATTACCAGTAAGACTCTCTAATCTAAAGTCATAGTTATATATGCTACCAGTAAGACTCTCTAATCTAAAGTCATAGTTCTATGCTACCAGTAAGACTCTCTAATCTAAAGTCATAGTTCTATGCTACCAGTAAGACTCTCTAATCTAAAGTCATAGTTCCATAATGCTACCAGTAAGACTCTCTAATCTAAAGTCATAGTTCCATAATGCTACCAGTAAGACTCTAATCTAAAGTCATAGTTCTATGCTACCAGTAAGACTCTAATCTAAAGTCATAGTTCTATGCTACCAGTAAGACTCTCTAATCTAAAGTCATAGTTCTATGCTACCATTAAGACTCTCTAATCTAAAGTCATAGTTCTATGCTACCAGTAAGACTCTCTAATCTAAAGTCATAGTTCTATATGCTACCAGTAAGACTCCCTAATCTAAAGTCATAGTTCTACCAGTAAGACTCTAATCTAAAGTCATAGTTCTATGCTACCAGTAAGACTCTAATCTAAAGTCATAGTTCTATGCTACCAGTAAGACTCTATAATCTAAAGTCATAGTTCTATGCTACCAGTAAGACTCTCTAATCTAAAGTCATAGTTCTATGCTACCAGTAAGACTCTCTAATCTAAAGTCATAGTTCTATATGCTACCAGTAAGACTCTCTAATCTAAAGTCATAGTTCTATGCTACCAGTAAGACTCTCTAATCTAAAGTCATAGTTCTATATGCTACCAGTAAGACTCTCTAATCTAAAGTCATAGTTCTACCAGTAAGACTCTCTAATCTAAAGTCATAGTTCTACCAGTAAGACTCTCTAATCTAAAGTCATAGTTCTATGCTACCAGTAAGACTCTCTAATCTAAAGTCATAGTTCTATGCTACCAGTAAGACTCTCTAATCTAAAGTCATAGTTCTATGCTACCAGTAAGACTCTCTAATCTAAAGTCATAGTTCTATTATGCTACCAGTAAGACTCTCTAATCTAAAGTCATAGTTCTATATGCTACCAGTTTTTGTACAAGTTACAAAAACCGTCCAATCCTGTTTTTACCAACTCCGAACAATTGCAAAAATCAAGTCAGTCCTGTCACCTCCAGACCTAGAAAAAGTAATTCATGCATTCATAACCTCCCGTTTGGATTACTGTAATGGACTCTACACCGGCCTAACACACAAAGTCATTTCTCGCCTACAATTGGTACAAAATGCAGCTGCCAGACTCTTGACGAACACAAAAAAACGTGCCCATATCACCCCGGTCTTAGCAACCCTCCACTGGCTTCCCGTAGTTTTTAGAATTGATTTTAAAATTCTTTTATTAGCTTTTAAGGCCCAAAAGGGTCTTGCCCCACAATATATCACTGACCTGGTGCCGCCCTATAATCCCTCACGCAGCCTCAGATCCTCTGAGGAGGCCCTCCTGGAGGTCACAAACACACAAAGGGTGACAAAGGGTGATCGGGCGTTTGCCGCACGTGCACCCAAGCTATGGAACGCCCTACCCGTGGCAATCAGGAAAGCTGATTCCTTGGCATCTTTTAAATCACTTTTAAAGACTCACCTGTTCAGAAAAGCCTTCCCCTAGATCACCTCATTTGCCTTAATTGTGTTGTGTGTCCTTATTGCCTGTGTATTTTTATTGCTTAAATTGCCTTAGTTTTTTGATTTTATGTTGTGTGCTTTTATTGCCTGCTCTTAATTGTTTAGTTTCTATGGTTCTTATTGTTTTTCTCCTGTATGCTTCATTTTTATTGTTGTTCAGCACTTTGTAACTTATGTTTTGAAAAGTGCTATATAAATAAAGTTATTATTATTATTATTATTATTATTACCAGTAAGACTCTCTAATCTAAAGTCATAGTTATATATGCTACCAGTAAGACTCTCTAATCTAAAGTCATAGTTCTATGCTACCAGTAAGACTCTCTAATCTAAAGTCATAGTTCTATGCTACCAGTAAGACTCTCTAATCTAAAGTCATAGTTCTATGCTACCAGTAAGACTCTCTAATCTAAAGTCATAGTTCTATATGCTACCAGTAAGACTCTCTAATCTAAAGTCATAGTTCTACCAGTAAGACTCTCTAATCTAAAGTCATAGTTCTATATGCTACCAGTAAGACTCTCTAATCTAAAGTCATAGTTCTATGCTACCAGTAAGACTCTCTAATCTAAAGTCATAGTTCTATGCTACCAGTAAGACTCTCTAATCTAAAGTCATAGTTCTATGCTACCAGTAAGACTCTCTAATCTAAAGTCATAGTTCTATGCTACCAGTAAGACTAATCTAAAGTCATAGTTCTATGCTACCAGTAAGACTCTCTAATCTAAAGTCATAGTTCTATGCTACCAGTAAGACTCTAATCTAAAGTCATAGTTCTATGCTACCAGTAAGACTCTCTAATCTAAAGTCATAGTTCTATGCTACCAGTAAGACTCTCTAATCTAAAGTCATAGTTCTATGCTACCAGTAAGACTCTCTAATCTAAAGTCATAGTTCTATGCTACCAGTAAGACTAATCTAAAGTCATAGTTCTATGCTACCAGTAAGACTCCCTAATCTAAAGTCATAGTTCTATGCTACCAGTAAGACTCCCTAATCTAAAGTCATAGTTCTATGCTACCAGTAAGACTCTCTAATCTAAAATCATAGTTCTATGCTACCAGTAAGACTCTCTAATCTAAAGTCATAGTTCTATGCTACCAGTAAGACTCTAATCTAAAGTCATAGTTCTATGCTACCAGTAAGACTCTCTAATCTAAAGTCATAGTTCTATGCTACCAGTAAGACTCTCTAATCTAAAGTCATAGTTCTATGCTACCAGTAAGACTCTCTAATCTAAAGTCATAGTTCTATGCTACCAGTAAGACTCTCTAATCTAAAGTCATAGTTCTATATGCTACCAGTAAGACTCTCTAATCTAAAGTCATAGTTCTATGCTACCAGTAAGACTCCCTAATCTAAAGTCATAGTTCTATGCTACCAGTAAGACTCCCTAATCTAAAGTCATAGTTCTATGCTACCAGTAAGACTCTCTAATCTAAAATCATAGTTCTATGCTACCAGTAAGACTCTCTAATCTAAAGTCATAGTTCTATGCTACCAGTAAGACTCTAATCTAAAGTCATAGTTCTATGCTACCAGTAAGACTCTCTAATCTAAAGTCATAGTTCTATGCTACCAGTAAGACTCTCTAATCTAAAGTCATAGTTCTATGCTACCAGTAAGACTCTCTAATCTAAAGTCATAGTTCTATATGCTACCAGTAAGACTCTCTAATCTAAAGTCATAGTTCTATGCTACCAGTAAGACTCTCTAATCTAAAGTCATAGTTCTATGCTACCAGTAAGACTCTCTAATCTAAAGTCATAGTTCTATGCTACCAGTAAGACTCCCTAATCTAAAGTCATAGTTCTATGCTACCAGTAAGACTCCCTAATCTAAAGTCATAGTTCTATGCTACCAGTAAGACTCTCTAATCTAAAGTCATAGTTCTATGCTACCAGTAAGACTCTCTAATCTAAAGTCATAGTTCTATGCTACCAGTAAGACTCTAATCTAAAGTCATAGTTCTATGCTACCAGTAAGACTCTCTAATCTAAAGTCATAGTTCTATGCTACCAGTAAGACTCTCTAATCTAAAATCATAGTTCTATGCTACCAGTAAGACTCTCTAATCTAAAGTCATAGTTCTATGCTACCAGTAAGACTCTCTAATCTAAAGTCATAGTTCTATGCTACCAGTAAGACTCTCTAATCTAAAGTCATAGTTCTATATGCTACCAGTAAGACTCCCTAATCTAAAGTCATAGTTCTACCAGTAAGACTCTAATCTAAAGTCATAGTTCTATGCTACCAGTAAGACTCTAATCTAAAGTCATAGTTCTATGCTACCAGTAAGACTCTAATCTAAAGTCATAGTTCTATGCTACCAGTAAGACTCTAATCTAAAGTCATAGTTCTATGCTACCAGTAAGACTCTCTAATCTAAAGTCATAGTTCTATGCTACCAGTAAGACTCTCTAATCTAAAGTCATAGTTCTATATGCTACCAGTAAGACTCTCTAATCTAAAGTCATAGTTCTACCAGTAAGACTCCCTAATCTAAAGTCATAGTTCTATGCTACCAGTAAGACTCTCTAATCTAAAGTCATAGTTCTATGCTACCAGTAAGACTCTCTAATCTAAAGTCATAGTTCTACCAGTAAGACTCTCTAATCTAAAGTCATAGTTCTATGCTACCAGTAAGACTCTCTAATCTAAAGTCATAGTTCTATGCTACCATTAAGACTCTCTAATCTAAAGTCATAGTTCTATGCTACCAGTAAGACTCTCTAATCTAAAGTCATAGTTCTACCAGTAAGACTAATCTAAAGTCATAGTTCTATGCTACCAGTAAGACTCTAATCTAAAGTCATAGTTCTATGCTACCAGTAAGACTCTCTAATCTAAAGTCATAGTTCTATGCTACCAGTAAGACTCTAATCTAAAGTCATAGTTATATATGCTACCATTAAGACTCTCTAATCTAAAGTCATAGTTCTACCAGTAAGACTCTCTAATCTAAAGTCATAGTTCTATGCTACCAGTAAGACTCTCTAATCTAAAGTCATAGTTCTACCAGTAAGACTCTCTAATCTAAAGTCATAGTTCTATGCTACCAGTAAGACTCTCTAATCTAAAGTCATAGTTCTATGCTACCATTAAGACTCTCTAATCTAAAGTCATAGTTCTATGCTACCAGTAAGACTCTAATCTAAAGTCATAGTTATATATGCTACCATTAAGACTCTCTAATCTAAAGTCATAGTTCTATGCTACCATTAAGACTCTCTAATCTAAAGTCATAGTTCTATGCTACCAGCAAGACTCTAATCTAAAGTCATAGTTATATATGCTACCAGTAGTAAGACTCTCTAATCTAAAGTCATAGTTCTATATGCTACCAGTAAGACTCTCTAATCTAAAGTCATAGTTCTATATGCTACCAGTAAGACTCTCTAATCTAAAGTCATAGTTCTATGCTACCAGTAAGACTCTCTAATCTAAAGTCATAGTTCTATGCTACCAGTAAGACTCTCTAATCTAAAGTCATAGTTCTATGCTACCAGTAAGACTCTCTAATCTAAAGTCATAGTTCTATATGCTACCAGTAAGACTCTCTAATCTAAAGTCATAGTTCTACCAGTAAGACTCTCTAATCTAAAGTCATAGTTCTATGCTACCAGTAAGACTCTCTAATCTAAAGTCATAGTTCTATGCTACCAGTAAGACTCTCTAATCTAAAGTCATAGTTCTATATGCTACCAGTAAGACTCTCTAATCTAAAGTCATAGTTCTACCAGTAAGACTCTCTAATCTAAAGTCATAGTTCTATGCTACCAGTAAGACTCTCTAATCTAAAGTCATAGTTCTACCAGTAAGACTCTCTAATCTAAAGTCATAGTTCTATGCTACCAGTAAGACTCTCTAATCTAAAGTCATAGTTCTATGCTACCAGTAAGACTCTCTAATCTAAAGTCATAGTTCTATGCTACCAGTAAGACTCTCTAATCTAAAGTCATAGTTCTATGCTACCAGTAAGACTCCCTAATCTAAAGTCATAGTTCTATGCTACCAGTAAGACTCCCTAATCTAAAGTCATAGTTCTATGCTACCAGTAAGACTCCCTAATCTAAAGTCATAGTTCTATGCTACCAGTAAGACTCCCTAATCGGGAGATAAGCGACTGTCATCTTGCATGTATACACAACCTCATGGTGGCGCTAGAAGAGGGCCATGTGAGAAATCAGGTTGTGGTTTGCCAGCCAAGGAGTGTGTGTGCAAAGTTAGGCATGGATAGGGGCAACGGTTCCGGAGTATGTGTAAAGGGCCAAAAGTGTGTGTGCGTGGGGGGGGGGGGAATAAAATACTGTACTTGCATCATACCTGTAGCTAAGGTATGGCAACATGACTGGTGTCTTGCGCGCGTGCAAGACACCAGTCATGTTGCCATACACCACTGACGACCTGGCCCGTAGAGCAGTCTCAGCAAAACAACTTGTTCTCCATAACAGTGGCTCTCAACCCCCACAATTATCATATTTTAACTGATGAGCACTAAGAGTTGAGGCTTTACATTTTGTTTACCACGGTTCTATTGTGATAATAACCAATCTACATGCTCACAACGCCTTGCATAGATCTGCTAATTAAATCCGTCATTTTAGAGGTGTTAAAAAGTCCTTAAATTGTCACTTTTCCTCAAACTCCTTCTGCTATACCACCAAAATGTGGAAAGCCTTACCGAAGGCCATAAAGGAGTGTGGATCACTAGCATCCTTTAAAATTGCCCTGAAAAACCACTTACAGGCGGCAGCCATTCGCAACTGGTAAAAAAAACTAACCTAGCCCAGCCCAACCCCTGCTATAGACTATACATGGTCACACGTTTGATTGTCAAGCAACCATTTCTTTAGGTTATACTTGAAGGATGGAAATGACAAACAGTCTCTTATTGTTAGAGGAAGGTCATCCCAAATTGAACAGCCCTGGACTGAAAGGGTGTTTTTTCCTAAAGCAGTTGCCCGGTACGGTACTTCGCAGTCTCCTCTAGCGATTACCCTAGTGTTGAGTCCTCTATCAGGCTTCCTTTTGATGAATTCCCTTAGATAAATACATCTTTTATCTTAGATAAATACATCTTTTTAATTAGATAAATAATCTTTTTAATTGGTAGCACAACAAAAGATGCACAGAACAGTAACTGTGATCTACATGGGACTGCCTGGCTGGTGTGCAGGAATAACAGATAAATAGCGCCATCTGCTGTTCCAAGAGCAGAAACACCACTTTGTATTCTGTGTTTACGATTATTAGTGAAGTAGAGCAGGGGTCTTCAACAGGGGGTCCTCAGAGTTACTACAGGGGGTCCTCCAAAACTTCCAATCCTTTTTATATTAACAACTTGAACCCTAGTGTCCTTATTCTGAGAACTGTAGCCAAAAATAGCCGATCTACAAGCTCACAACGCCTCGCGCTGCGAGGCGTTGTGAGCTTGTAGATCGGCTATTTTCGGCAAAGAGGTTTGCTGTAGAGGGGAAAAAGAGCAGACTAAGTACAGAGTGAAATGTCAAGTTTATTAAGTATTGACGGTTCAAGTCTGAAAACACAAATTGACATGATTCCAAAATACACTGATGATTGTGCTGTCAAACAATGAAACTATATGGAATCTATGAACAGGTTGTTGGGGGCTGAAAACGTTGAAGACACCTGAAGTAGAGTGTTGTGCAAACGGACAGAGCAGTGTTTTTCAACCTTTCTCACATCAAGGTCCATCATCTATCAGGACCACCTGATGATATTTAGCCTCTCAAACCCCAAACAATATGTTGTTATCATTGGATAAGATTATGACCCCAATTCCATGTGGTACCATAGGAGAGACAACACAACACTCTCCATCATTTAGCTGGGGACCACCTGGAACCCCCTCAAGGACCACTGGTGGTCCCCGGAACTATAAAATGTAATTTAGTTTTAGTCATAATTTAGTCACCTGAACAGTTTTAGTTTTAGTCTAATTTTAGTCGACTAAGATTTTAGAGGACTAAATCCACTGTTGATTTTGAAATTATTTTCGCAGGCCTTGATGGCATCATAATGACTGATTTTACATGTGGTTCCGTGCTGAAAATAGCCGATCTACAAGCTCACAACGTGTCACGCTGCGACACGTTGTGAGCTTGTAGATCGGCTATTTTCAGCACGCAACACCTGAGAGCAACCAAACATAAAATGTCTCTCTTCTCCACCAGTCCCTCCCTAACGTTTTAGTCTAGTTTTTATTTTGTTGACAAAATTGTCAATATATTTAGCCTTAGTTTTAGTCATCACAGCTTAGGGTTAGGGTTAGGGTTAGGGTCCCTGGAACTAAATATTTTGAGATGGGGGGTCAGTGGCCAAATACCTATCATTTTGGCGGTCCTTCACATGAAAAAGTTTGAGCACCACTGATATGGAAATTTTCACAAACTTTCAAAAATAGCAGATGGACAAGCTCGCAGCGCGGCACTTGGTGCCGCGCTGCGAGCTTGTACAGCTGCTATTTTTGTATATCTGTATATCTGCTATTTTATTAAAGCACAGAATGTGAGTGAATCCTTGTACCCAGGGCCCAGAATTTGGTGTGACACCCTTGGTGACCATGCCCTTAACTTCAGTGACATCATTAATAAACAACGCCTCAAATGGCTCTTACAGTTCAATTCAAAGGAGCTTTATTGGCATGAGAAAACATACGTTTACATTGCCAAAGCAAGTGTCACAAATAAAACTAGAAAATATCGTTCCTTCGAAACAATCGTTCCACAATCATGCCACAGACAGACACCATCGTGGGCTCGCTTCAAGCCAAAAAAAACAAACAATGGCTATAAAAGTACAATATGTCAAGATCGCAGGCAGTGCTCTCTTTGGCGTTACTGACGCAATCGGACACTGCATGCGGGATTTGAGGCATTTTGTTCCAAAAATGTGTTATGCAAAAGTTGACCCGCCGGTGGCGCTATAACAGGCCAATGTGAGAAGGGTGGCATCTGTTCATTGACCTAGTGGGAATGTGCTTCAACTGAGGGTCCTGCTTAACCTTCCCTATCAGACTCACCTCACCGCTACTCACCAGTTAAGAGTGGGGTGGCTCAGAGTAGATGACAGAGTACAGCAACTTGCAATGGGCCTGGTGTACAAGATACACTACACCACTATGATACCCAAGTACCTGACTAAATACTGGTGTACAAGATACACTACACCACTAAGATACCCATGTACCTGACTAAATACTGGTGTACAGTACAAGATACACTACACCACTAAGATACCCATGTACCTGACTAAATACTGGTCTACAAGATACACTACACCACTAAGATACCCATGTACCTGACTAAATACTGGTCTACAAGACACACTACACCACTAAGATACCCATGTACCTGACTAAATACTGGTCTATAAGATACACTACACCACTAAGATACCCATGTACCTGACTAAATACTGGTGTACAAGATACACTCCACCACTAAGATACCCATGTACCTGACTAAATACTGGTGTACAAGACACACTACACCACTAAGATACCCATGTACCTGACTAAATACTGGTGTACAGTACAAGATACACTACACCACTAAGATACCCATGTACCTGACTAAATACTGGTCTACAAGATACACTACACCACTAAGATACCCATGTACCTGACTAAATACTGGTCTACAAGACACACTACACAACTAAGATACCCATGTACCTGACTAAATACTGGTCTATAAGATACACTACACCACTAAGATACCCATGTACCTGACTAAATACTGGTGTACAAGATACACTCCACCACTAAGATACCCATGTACCTGGCAAAATACTTTATAAACATTAAGGATGTCCATAATTTCAACACCAGAGGCAGCGCCACAGATCACTTTCAACCCAGAGTCAACTCAAAGAAAGGGTCAAACTCGTTCTTCTGCTATACCACAAAAATGTGGAATGACTTACCGAAGGTCTTAAAGGAGTGTGGTTCCCTAGCATCCTTTAAAATCGCCCTGAAAAACCACTTACAGGCGGCAGCCGTTCCCAACTGGCAATAACAAACCCAGCCCAGCCTCCCCTGACCCTTCTTTGTATACTTACTGTTTGTATTGACTTACTGTATTTTGTTCCTTCATAATTTTTTTTCTTTACTGACTATATCTACTGCATAGTACTGTGTTCTATCCGTCTGTCATTCAATGTTATATGAGATACTTTAATGGTTTCCTGTGGATCTAGGATCTCCTTTTAGTAGACCTTGTACCAGTGAACTGTACCGTCATGAAACTGTACCTTTTCCTATGCAAACTTCTAACAAAGTCTTCAATCAATCAATCAATCAATGCTTGCAAGATTTCATGCACATCGCAGGCTGTGTTCATGATATGATTGGACGTATAAATGTACTTTCTGGAGCTGCTGTGGGAGGGGGAGGGGGAGGAGGGAGGGGGGAGGTGTTGCCGGGATACAGAGTGCAGAATGCAGGGACCCCCCCCCCCCTTCCTCAAGACAAAGACCTGTTATTTGGGTCAGACCCCCCTCCACACACACACACACACACACACACACACACACACACACACACACACACACACACACACACACACACACACACACACACACACACACACACACACACACACACACACACACACACACACACACACACACACACACACACACACACACACACACACACACACACACACACACACACACACACACACCGCCCCCTTTCCTTCATAAAGAAGTCTGACGCGTTTCTGACATGTGTTTTTCTGGGGCCAAAAAAAGACGTTTTGAGGAAAACATGCAATAATATTTATCTACAGTTAGGCCTATGTATTTATACATTGAATTACACTTATAAAAAAACACACACTAACAAAGACAGTACATGTATCACATTAATGAATTATTAATGAATCTGAATCTATTGTCTGCTCAATCCAAAGAAGGCACACACACACACACACACACACACACACACACACACACACACACACACACACACACACACACACACACACACACACACACACACACACACACACACACACACACACACACACACACACACACAGGAGGAGGGGGGGGTGTTTTTAATCCCACCCATATCGCGTCACTCTTTCTCCCCCTGAACCTCCATCCATCTCGCCCCGGTCAGCCAGACAGACCAGGGACCCCCACAGACCCAGGGACCCCCACAGACCCAGGGACCACCACAGACCCAGGGACCCCCACAGACCCAGGGACCCCCACAGACCCAGGGACCCCCACAGACCCAGGGACCCCCACAGACCTGCAGGGACCCCCTAAGACCAGGGACCACCAGCCCAACACATGGTAAGACCCTTGCTGCACACACACACGCACGCACGCACGCACGCACGCACAGTCACAGCTTATACAGCAGCAGTTCTCAAACTTTCTCATGTCATGTATTTTGGGACCGGGGACCCCCAGGGGACCCCCATCTGAAGATAGATAGTTTGTGGCAGGGAGCCCCCCCCCCCCCCACACACACACACACACAAGATCTGTGTTGTTAAAATGTTGTATTAAATATTTGAACAACAATGTGTCTACTTTCAGGAAGAAAGAGGAGGGGGTAATAATAGTTTTAGAAACCACCTTTCTAAAACAGTGGAAATAGTTGATCTACAAGCTCTCATCGCGTCACTTGAGATTTTAGATCACCTGTGTTCGCTAAAGGGCATTAACGAAAAAGTCGACAAGTCAAGTTGTCTTCATTACACAAGTTGACTCCCAACAGTGAAAGTCGAAAGTCGAAGTTGAAAAAAAGAAAAAACTAAAAACTTTCTATTGTGAAAATAGCAGATCTACTGTGAGCATGTAGATCGGCTATATTCACAATTTCTGCCTCTATACATTTAACAATTCGTCCAATGTTTAATTTGTCATTTTAAAGGTATTAAAAAGCCCTTAAAATGGCACTTTAGAAATGTGAGTGAGAAAATCAACTGGGGACCCCCCAAAATAATTGGGGGGGTCGTGTGTGATGTGATGACCTCATCAAACGATAAATTCTACTTCAACTCAACTTTTAGTGAGTCGAGTCGACTTGCAGAAATCACGTCAAAGTCGTTAATGCCTCAGCAGCTGCTACTTGTAACTGGTAAATGAAAACAAACCCTATCCTCGAAAAAGATTTTTACTTAAAATACCATTTATTTTGCCTTGTTTTTACGACTTGTGTTTACATCAGGGACGTGCGGAGAATGTTAGAGAGGCAGGGGCTGAAACAGGGCCGTGCTGGACCCGATTCAGCCCGGGAAAAAGAGTTGTAGAGGCCCTCAATGCGCGCTATAGAGAGAGATCTCTCTCTATAGCGCTGCTGCTACTCAAAGATTTGCCATTTCAGATCATGACAAGTGACAAGCCAGTGGGCCAATTACTGTACACTTCTTCCTAATGGCCGGCCTGAACCGGCCCGGGAATGAACCAACCGTTCGGGTGTTGGTTCGGGAGTTGTCCCGCTTTTCCCAATGGCCAGCACGTCCCTGGGCTGGAACTTCTAAAAGGGCCTTTGGTGGAAATATTGAAAATAGCAGACCTCCAAGCTCACAACGCGTCGCGTTATACCCGTTTATTTTCGGGGCTTGATACCACGCTGAACTAAAGCATAATCAAGTAAATACTGGAGATGAGGCGTAACGGCATGGATTTCTACACAGAGAGAGCAATTCTTTCAACATAAGATGCTGCATTCAAGTTCAGGAGAGTTTAGACAAGGCAATTCTCTTAACTCTTTTAACGCTTCGGACGTTCCCGTTCGCCCCAATTTTGAACCCAGCTCGCTGCCAATGCGGCTCGTTCTTTTTTACCTTGTCTGATGACTGTAAGCTGATGAGGGGTCGCGCCGCCGTGTACAGTAAAAACATCTCCCGTAATGCTGCTTTCAAATCTCCACCACACGTAAACATCAATGATGTCCAATTCACTTCCTGGCTGTTCTCTGTGGACCTGATCTAGATTATGCATTTCTATGCTCTGAACGACGGCAAGCGGAGCGGCCCAATTCACACCTATTCTTTGCATAAGGCTGCTCACTGCTGCCAGTTTGGCTAAAGTACACACATAATAAAAAACATAAAAATAATGATCTTTTGAAAATAATTAATACTAGACCTTACCCGTTCGAATATATGTGCTGCAAAATATGTGCAGAGTGTGGGTTATGGGGAAAGTAACTGTAACTGCATGGTGCGTGCGTGAGAATATGTGGAAGCATAATGTAAGGAGCAGCCCATGGAGGAGTGTATATTTATGATGGATACAAATAATTTAACAGCAAAATTAGGTGAATAGAAGTATGAGGATGTATTTGCTCCACATAATTTTTCTATACCCGTTGGAAGATGAGACACACATCACCCGTTGCATGCGTGACCCATGCAGAGAGAGAGAGAGAGAGAGAGAGAGAGAGAGAGAGAGAGAGAGAGAGAGAGAGAGAGAGAGACTGCAACATTCCTAACTGTGAGAGAGGTGTGTGTGGGCCCGGGGCTACAGATCCCATGGCCTGGAGGAACGGACCGTAACCCTGACAACAGGCTGTAGAGCTGTAGAGTGAAGAAACGCTAATAAATAGCTAGAATTTGGGAAAAATGAAATTCGGGCTCCGTCACCGTGTGTATAATGCTAATGGCCAATGCCATGTTAAATTTCAGATCAGTCGCTGAAGCGAGTGAATAGATAATGCATTTTGTGACCTACTGACTGACTGACTGACTGACCTCTCTCTCTAATTATAGTATAGATATCTTGTTCTGTAACATCGCAAAGGTAAGCTGCTTTTTGCTGGCACCAGCCCCAATAAATAAATAATAAATCTGGCAGTAGAACTGTTGAATGCTGCCTTCAGGTATGGCATGGAAAGAAGGGGAATTTGCATTTCTTTTACCATAGTAAAAACTGCATTCATAGTCTGGAGAGGGCAATTTTTACAGATGGAGAAGCTAATCTAATCTAATCTAATCTAATCTAATCTATCTCGTCTCCTCAGCCACCATGACCACCATGCTCTGGACCATCATCATCTTCATCTTCCTCCCCGGCCTATCAGAAGCCAAGCCTCGCGGCGGGGGCTCCGCCCACTCCTCAGTTCTCGGCCTATCAGAAGCCAAGCCTCGCGGCGGGGAGTCCATTGGAGGAAGTATGTTCACATCCTGTGTTTCATGGATAGAAGTAGCACTGTCACCACAGTGTAAAAGTAAAGTATTTACTTCCACGAATTTCACGTTTACTGCTACGATTTTCGTACTTTTTAACGTGGGCGGGTGCTTGTCCATCGCGCACATCCACACCCCGTGGTCCATTCGCGATTACAGAAGACCCCATGTTAATCCATGCTAGCGTTGCTGCGCTATAGCAGCAGTGTAGCGTAACGGGGACCGCCAGGGCCGTGCTGGGCCCCTGATTCAGCCTGGGAAAAAGAGTTGTAGAGGCCCTCATTGCGCGCTATAGAGAGATCTCTCTCTATAGCGCTGCTGCTACTCAAAGATTTGCCATTTCAGATCATGACAAGTGACAAGTCAGTGGGCCAATTATTGTACATGAGTTATAGTTTGTTGTTGTCGGGTGGAAACCTTGTATGTCCAAAAACTGTTTGTTTTGTGTTTATCATTTTAAACATGATTTAAACTAGTGAAAACAGCCGATCTACAAGCACACAACGCCCCGCACCCGCATTTCCCAATGGCCAGCACCATGTGGGCTGCTCTCCATTCCGACATGCTGCCATTCAGACATTGACTCTAATTGTCTGAGTGGCAGCACTTCCATAGAGGTTAGGGTTAGGTGTAGGGTTAGTGTCTGAATGGCAGCACTTCCATAGAGGTTAGGGTTAGGTGTAGGGTTAGTGTCTGAATGGCAGCACTTCCATAGAGGTTAGGGTTAGGTGTAGGGTTAGTGTCCTGGGTTAGTGTCCTGGGTTAGTGTCCTGGGTTAGGGTCCTGGGTTAGGGTCCTGTCCCAAACCAGAAGCACTATCTTTGGGGACACCTAAGCCCCGCGGATCGGCGATCCGATTTTGTTTTTAATCAAATCGAATTGACGAATAGCGCGGGGAAACTCGGGCCTTGCCACGCAAAGAAAGACGTCAGAATAACTCGGGGAAACTTGGGCTTAGACAGTCAATGTGTTTTAATAGGCACAGACAGTACTTGAGTAAATGCACTTTCCACCTCTGCCTCCTCACACAGGCACCAGGGGGCGCTCTGTGCCCGGCTCAGGAGAGCTGAGCACCCTGGGAGGACACCGCTGTACCTGGGAGACGTCTGGAGACGGCCTGGTCACCCTGTTGGTTCAATGTACCCATGGAGAACATCATCAATACAGGTAAACACTGGTCACCTGTTGGTCCAATGTACCCATGGATAACAACATCAATACAGGTAAACACTGGTCACCTGTTGGTCCAATGTACCCATGGAGCAACACATCAATACAGGTAAACACTGGTCACCTGTTGGTCCAATGTACCCATGGAGCACAACATTAATACAGGTAAACACTGGTCACCTGTTGGTCCAATGTACCCATGGATAACAACATCAATACAGGTAAACACTGGTCACCTGTTGGTCCAATGTACCCATGGATAACAACATCAATACAGGTAAACACTGGTCACCTGTTGGTCCAATGTACCCATGGAGAACATCATCAATACAGGTACATAAAACACTAGCTCTGGTCCATCGCGTCACCTCCAGTGACGACCGACCCTTCGGCAAATGAATAGACCGCGTTTTCTCAGCCCCTACCAGCGCTCAACTTCAGTCAAAATAAACAAAACTACTTCACTACTCACCAAACCAAAGGTAGTTTTTCGTTGTTGAAAGTCTATTCTCCGCGGTGGTGAACCTCTCAGCACCCCACCCAATCTGCAAAATACACTATTTTTCGGCATGAAAGAAAGTGCATCCAACTCGGCCGCTGCTTATTTCCGGGTTGTGAACCATTGTATCTGCGGTGGCCGCTGGGTGGCTCGAGGTGGGTGCGTTTTATTTCATGACAAAAAATAATGTATTTTACAGAGTAGGTGGGGTGCTGTGGGGTTCACCATCGCGGAGAATAGACTTTCAACAACGCAAAACAATCTTTGGTTTGGTGAGTAGTGAAGTAGTTTTGTTTATTTTGACTGAAGTTGAGCGCTCGTAGGGCTGAGAAAACGCGGTCTATTCATTTGCAGATGGGTCGGTCAGAGCGTCACTGGAGGTGACGCCATGGACCAGAGCTAATAAAACAGTGGTCACCCTGTTGGTTCAATGCACCCATGGAGCAACACAACATCAATACAGGTACATAAACCACTGGTCACATGTTAGTCCAATACACCCATCCACCCATAGAGCAGCACAACGACATCAACACATGTATACAGTATATAAACCACTGGTCACATGTTAGTCCAATACACCCATCCACCCATAGAGCAGCACAACGACATCAACACATGTATACAGTATATAAACCACTGGTCACATGTTAGTCCAATACACCCATCCACCCATAGAGCAGCACAACGACATCAACACATGTATACAGTATATAAACCACTGGTCACATGTTAGTCCAATACACCCATCCACCCATAGAGCAGCACAACGACATCAACACATGTATACAGTATATAAACCACTGGTCACATGTTAGTCCAATACACCCATCCACCCATAGAGCAGCACAACGACATCAACACATGTATACAGTATATAAACCACTGGTCACATGTTAGTCCAATACACCCATCCACCCATAGAGCAGCACAACGACATCAACACATGTATACAGTATATAAACCACTGGTAACCTGTTGGTCCAATACACCCATGGAGCAGACCAACAACACAGGTACTGGTCTCACCACCATGGTTCTTGTACTGTCACACTGGTATACACAGGTACTGGTCTCACCACCATGGTTCTTGTACTGTCACACTGGTATACACAGGTACTGGTCTCACCACCATGGTTCTTGTACTGTCACACTGGTATACACAGGTACTGGTCTCACCACCATGGTTCTTGTACTGTCACACTGGTATACACAGGTACTGGTCTCACCACCATGGTTCTTGTACTGTCACACTGGTATACACAGGTACTGGTCTCACCACCATGGTTCTTGTACTGTCACACTGGTATACACAGGTACTGGTCTCACCACCATGGTTCTTGTACTGTCACACTGGTATACACAGGTACTGGTCTCACCACCATGGTTCTTGTACTGTCACACTGGTATACACAGGTACTGGTCTCACCACCATGGTTCTTGTACTGTCACACTGGTATACACAGGTACTGGTCTCACCACCATGGTTCTTGTACTGTCACACTGGTATACACAGGTACTGGTCTCACCACCATGGTTCTTGTACTGTCACACTGGTATACACAGGTACTGGTCTCACCACCATGGTTCTTGTACTGTCACACTGGTATACACAGGTACTGGTCTCACCACCATGGTTCTTGTACTGTCACACTGGTATACACAGGTACTGGTCTCACCACCATGGTTCTTGTACTGTCACACTGGTATACACAGGTACTGGTCTCACCACCATGGTTCTTGTACTGTCACACTGGTATACACAGGTACTGGTCTCACCACCATGGTTCTTGTACTGTCACACTGGTATACACAGGTACTGGTCTCACCACCATGGTTCTTGTACTGTCACACTGGTATACACAGGTACTGGTCTCACCACCATGGTTCTTGTACTGTCACACTGGTATACACAGGTACTGGTCTCACCACCATGGTTCTTGTACTGTCACACTGGTATACACAGGTACTGGTCTCACCACCATGGTTCTTGTACTGTCACACTGGTATACACAGGTACTGGTCTCACCACCATGGTTCTTGTACTGTCACACTGGTATACACAGGTACTGGTCTCACCACCATGGTTCTTGTACTGTCACACTGGTATACACAGGTACTGGTCTCACCACCATGGTTCTTGTACTGTCACACTGGTATACACAGGTACTGGTCTCACCACCATGGTTCTTGTACTGTCACACTGGTATACACAGGTACTGGTCTCACCACCATGGTTCTTGTACTGTCACACTGGTATACACAGGTACTGGTCTCACCACCATGGTTCTTGTACTGTCCCGACTCCTAACACAATTTACAACTTAAGCATTTAGCAGATACTCTTAATAAGCCGTTCCCAAAGAGTTCCCAGTTCGATCCCGGGCTCCCCCAGAGTTAGTGTGGAAGAGTCCTTGATCAAGACTCTGAACCCCTAACTGCTCCTGATGAGCAGTTTGGTGCCTTGCATGGTGTATGAATGTGTGTGAAGGGGTGCATGTAATGACTGTGTGTGTGAATGGGTGAATGAAATGAATGTGTGTGTGAATGGCTGAATGTAATGCACAATCTCTGTAAGGCACCTTGGAGAAAGGTGCTATTTAAATGCACCATTTTAAATGCACCATTTACCATTTGTAGGTACTGGTGCCGCTACGCGGGCCGGCCGGCGCTGTGCGAGTCGTACGCTCTGAGCTCCAGCCAGTACTGGAAGCAGCTGGTGGGCCGTCTGAAGAAACGCCTCAACGCCTGCGAGGGACACAAGCTGCTCCGGGCCAGGAGCTGCAGCAAAGCCCCCGCAGAGGCCCACATGAAGCTGGCCTCACACGGAGGCACCGGAGACCAGGAGGCCCACATGAAGCTGGCCTCACACGGAGGCACCGGAGACCAGGAGGCCCACATGAAGCTGGCCTCACACGGAGGCATCGGAGACCAGGAGGCCCACATGAAGCTGGCCTCACACGGAGGCATCGGAGAAGACAAGGAGGAGGAGAGGAGGAGGAGCACGGGGGGAGGAGGTAGTGCATGCGATCGATCGATCGATCGATCGATCGATCGATCGACCGACCGACCGATGGATCGATCGATCGATAGATACATACATACATACATACATACATACCTTTATTATCCCAAGGGGGAAAATCAGTTGCCCAGAGGCAGCACAGCAGTATAAGGTTATTTACAAAGTTACAGAGAAGAAAGAAAAAAAGAAAGAAAATAATAATAAACAAGAACAGAGTACAGTAAGAGCAAGGTACGTCAAGAAAGGGAACAAATTATTATATATACATATATATATATATATATATATATATACATATATATATTTGTCCTTAGGCACAACTATCAATATAGTACAGTGCCCCCAAATCAAAGTGACCATAACAGTCAATGCTAGTTAGTGCAACAAGTATCTCACCATCATGTCAAACACACGCAAAAATACTCAAAAACTACTAACACAACCTAATAGTGCAGAGTGATATAAAAACAACTAGAAAAAGAAAGAAACAAGAGAGGGTGACGCAGCAAGACGCACAAGAGCACCCTCCCCGGGAGGTCCTTAGAGGTCAGAGTCAGTGCAAATAAAGTTCCAGTATGTATGCGATAACGTCTTGCTGCGCGGTCATTATTGCTTATATGGACACGACAGGCTGATAATTCCCTGAGGTGGAGCCGAGGGGAATTATCAGCCTGAAGTGTCCATATAAGCCATAATGACCAAGCAGCAAGACGTTATAGCACTTATTACCCGGCTAATAAATACAATTAATAATTTGAGTCAAAACTAAAAACAAAACAAAGTAATTCCTTATTTACAGACGGCTGAAAGTGTTCCACAAGTGTTGCGCTGGGCGTCCCCCCCACGGGTCGCCTTGGAAAACAAGGACGTGCTGATCAAATAAATCCATTTTCTGTTACTACGTTGTCTATTTCTCGCCTCAAATGTTTTTAAAAACATTCTTGAGAGCAACGTTTAGTTGTAAATGTCGCTGTGTGTTTGTTTACATGGCTGCCATGTTGGATACGGCACTAAATCCACGCAGTACATCCTGTTTGCAGCAGCTGCTCTGAGCCGTTGATGAGCAGCGGTGAATTATAGAGCGGAGCGGTCATTATTTATACGCCTATAATTCACCGCTGATTTCAGCGCTCGACCAATCAGAATCAAGCATTCAACCAAGCCGGGTAATAAATATAGTTATGGTATCGTCATTGCAGTATGACCGATGTGCAATATCACTATCTCAAAAGCAGTGTTGTTTTTGACAGCTAATTTTTATTTAGTTTTAGTCATAGTCTATTGAATACAATTTAATTTAGTTGTAGTCATAATTTAGTCACCTGAAAAGTTTTTCTAAGATTTTAGGCGACTAAATCTACAGTTGATTTAGTAATCTACAGTTGATTTAGTCGACTGAAATGTATTTTGGCAGGCCTTGATGGCATCGTAATGACTGATTTTACTCTTGGTTGTGTGCTGAAAATAGCAGATCTACAAGCTCACAACGCGTCGCAGCGCGACGCGTCCGACAAAAGTACGCGTTTTACTTTCGGTCAGAGAAATTCTAAATAAGAGTGAAAATCACTTGCCATTTTATTTTGCAAGAATATGCTTGGTTTTCACTTTTGCTACACGTAGAATATCAATTAACAAGTTTGGGAACCCAATAGCACTTCAAATCAAGAATGATATGGACTTATTATGCTTTTCTTTTATGTATTTTGAAGCTGCGGACAGCTTTAACACGCACGATTCATTGTTTGGTGTCCGATCGTACACGCGGATATTCTCGCGACCACGTTAAAGGTAAGAGAAGAAAGGCAGTGAAAGACCAAGGGCAAATCTCGTGACTATCGGAACTCGCACCAAATGAGTCAATAATGCTTAGTTCTCATTGTTGCAACATTTTAGAATATTGAATATGAAGTTTGTGCCGCAATATCGTATCGCTATCAAAACGATGGCATACATACTGAGACATGACATGTTTTTCCTTATCATGCAGGCATGGGAGGAGGAGAGGAGAGAGGAGGAGAGGAGAGAGGAGGAGAGGAGAGAGGAGGAGAGGATGGAAGGAGGACGGAGAAGCAGGAAGAAGAAGACGACGTCAGGACAGGGTTCTTAGACAACGTGGAGATGAACGACATGGAGCCTGTTCAGAGCTACTGCGCCGAGGGATGGAACTCTGTCTGCTCCTTCTTTGTACACTTCTTTGAGGGTTGAACCATTTAGGGTTAGAACTACTATTGCATTAAAGGTGTATTCAGTGATAATGAAAGTGGCCGGGGGTCATCTTGTTCCTAACTGGGCTTACAGTGAGGAAATGTTTAGTTTGTTATAGATTTTATTTACACCATTATAATGTTCTCGTTTTGATCATTGGGTCTAACGACCGTTTTTTATAGTTTGTTGATAACTTGTGATGCCTAATGGTCTTTTTATTTATATTTTTGTAGGTATTAAATCACTGAATATATCCAGTTTCAGGATATGTATGACACTCATTTACTACGAGACTGTTATGTGGCATTTTATGAGTTCAGTAGTTTACAATCTAGGCATTTAGCAGACGTTCTTAATTCAGAGCGACTGTGGCCATCATAACTAAACATCATAACATAGCTACGGCCATACTCTACCCTGATTGGTCGAGGACTGGCTGGCCACCTCTGAAAACCATATCTAGCTATGCTAGTAACACGGGCCATGGTGGGGGGCCGTGGGGCGGCATAGCTCAGGGGTAGAGAAACCGTTATTAGAGCACGAAGGGTTCCCGAAGGGTTCCCAGTTCGAATCCGGGCTCCCCCTGAGTTAATGTCGAAGGGTCCTTGAGCAAGACTCTGAACCCCACATTGCTCCCGGTGAGCAGGTTGGTGCCTTGCATGGTTTCCTCCGCCACCGGTGTATGAATGTGTGCGTGAATGGGTGAATGTAATGCACAATCTCTGTAAAGCGATTTGGATAAAAGCGCTATATAAATGCACCATTTACCATTTACCATTTATGGTGGAAGTCCTTATATGGTCAGCACACATTCTAGTGAGGAGAATGAATGGAAAATGTACCAATTATATTTTTATTTGATTGAAATACAATCACTGAATATACCTTTAAAACCTGTTTACACTTGGAACACATCTGATGTGCAACTTACTGGTGCTGACGTCACGGTTGAAGGGGAAACCCTACTAAAAGCCCATAGAGTTAACACAGAAATCACAGATTTAATGCAATTTCAGAATAGTGAAGTATAAAATACGGCTAACATAATCAAGAACACAAAATAGTAAAAGGCAGAAAGCGTTATAATTTACTTTACCGTTCGAAATAATGATTTGTTGGCTTTAAGTCCAGCAATTTCTGTGATATTTTACCCTTCAAAGCTGACATCAGCACCAGGAAGTTGCTGAGAAATATGCTGAGTGGGCGGGCCGTGAATATGGTCTATATGTAGTGGGGGTCCCTGCTTCATCTGTCATCTATACAATATTAAGTGGGGATCCCTGCTTCATCTCATCTATACAACATGTAGTGGGGGTCCCTGCTTCATCTCTCATCTAAACACTATGTAATGGGGTCCCTGCTTCATCTCTCATCTATACAATATGTAGTGGGGGTCCCTGCTTCATCTCTCATCTATACAGTATGTAGTGGGGGGTCCCTGCTTCATCTCTCATCTATACAATATGTAGTGGGGGTCCCTGCTTCATCTCTCATCTATACAATATGTAGTGGGGGTCCCTGCTTCATCTCTCATCTATACAATATGTAATGGGGGGGTCCCTGCTTCATCTCTCATCTATACAATATGTAATGGGGGGGTCCCTGCTTCATCTCTCATCTATACAATATGTAATGGGGGTCCCTGCTTCATCTTTCATCTATACAATATCAATATGTAATGGAGTTAATTAGGAGACTAGGCCTGTAGTATCAAATATGATACAAACATTTGACACGGTAACAAACTAACTAAAATTAATTCAAACTAAAGTTCATTCAAGTTATACTATTTCAAAATATTAGTAAAGATAGCCTATAGCCTACTAGGAAAACTTACCAGCTGCTTAAAAAAAACAATTGTTTGTAGACGTGCATCAACATCCCCTGTTTAGTTGGAGGCAGCCATTTTGGGTCATACCACCTGAGGCTCTCTCACTACCTGCAGGGCAAATGGTATGGTCCAGGGGGAACAGGGGGTGTGGGTAAGTTAAAGTTACATGTAACTGAGTTATGTAACTAAGTTACATTTTGCTGTAACTTGCTGGTAACTGAGTTACATTCATATTTTTGTAACTCGTCAAGTAACTGAGATACCTTTTGGGTCATTTTTGGCTCAAGTTACAAGAAGTTACAAGTAAAGTTATAATTTTACATTTAAGTTTGGTTAAGATTGACGATCAAATGTCCCCAACAGATCATAATTTTCTTTTTTAACTTTATAGGAACACAGATGTTTACTAAAGAAAATGTCAACCCTTTTAAAATAAAATATAAAACTCAGTTGAGAGGCATATTTCTGCTGGCATGTGACTTTTTGTGTAGGATATTATATTTTGTGTCATGCACACCAAATGCACATTCTCAATTTAACGCTGAAAAAAAAGTAACTGAAGTTACTTTTTTTATGTAACTTGAAACTTCATAAGTTATATTTCTCCAGGGGGAATAACTTTAACTTGATCAAGTTACTGCCATGGTGAGTTACTTGTAACTGTACAAGTTACGCTTTCAAAGTAACTTCCCCAACCTGGTCAGATGTGATAGGCCTGCAACAGGTTATTGGTCCAATTATTGATAACAGATTGGATAATCAGTTGGGTGTACAATATATGATACGTTTGGCCATATTAACTATTAAAAAAACTAGCAGATCTACAAGCTCACAGCGCCACATTCTGGTAGGATATAAAACCATGAGTAGGCCTACTAGAGGTTCTGGTAGGATAGAAAACAATAAGACAATATTGCTGGAAGAAACTATTTTGTTAACAACCCATTTAGGCCTAGAACTATTGAATGCTTTAGCTGTTGAAAAATAGCAGATATACAAGCTCACAGCGCGGCACCGAGTGCCGCGCCGCAAACTTGTAGATCTGCTATTTTTTTTTTAATCTTGAAAACTTGTGCAAGAAGTCTTTGAATATATTGACCCGATTCTATAAGTGTCGTCTGAATCCTTCTAAGGTTTTTAGAAAAAGACGTGTTTCTATGTCGGCGCTGCTCAAACCTTTTCATGTGAAGGACCCCCAAAATGATATGTATTTGGCCACGGACCCCCATCTCAAAATATTTAGTTCCAGGGACCCCCCAGAAGCAAATCTTTAGTTATAAATGTTACCTTTAAAATATATATATTCAAAGATTTGCACAAATCTTCATGAATTTAAAAAAATAGCTGATCTACAAGCTCGCAGCGCGGCACTCGGAGCTTCTATATATCTGCTATTTTTCAATAGCTAAAGCATTCAAAAATTCTAGGCCTAAATCGCTTAGTTTGTATATGTTTCAATATCATCAATCTGCCACAAGGTGGCGCCACTAAGCCCTATTTTACTCCTAGGCTGAGAGTAACTGGCAGGATTAGTGGAACAGCAGTGTCAGGAATAGACCATATTCACACCGTGGCCATCTTGGATCACATGACTTCCTGGGGTAGCAGCCTGCACAAGCCTGCATTACAAACCACTGTGAACAATGGAGCGATGGTCCCAAAATATGACTTCTATTCAACCAATTTATTTTTACCAAATTGACAAATGGGCAGATGACAATATCAACAACATTATTAAATAGAAGGGTATTATCCACACTATTCATGGTAGTTAGGTTGCAGTGTTACTCTGTACAAAGACTTGCTACAGTATGCAGACTAGTGCTTGCTCTGCCTTCATATTGTTTACCCAGAGTAAAAACCAACAAAGGGTCAAACTCGTTTTTCTGCTATACCACCAAAATGTGGAAAGCCTTACCGAAGGCCATAAAGGAGTGTGGATCACTAGCATCCTTTAAAATTGCCCTGAAAAACCACTTACAGGCAGCAGCCGTTCGCAACTGGTAAAAAATGAACCTAGCCCAACCCTACCCTCCCCTGCCCCTTCTTTGTATATACTGTTTGTTTAGACTTACTGTTTTCTTTTTTGTTTTTCTTTACATATCTACTGCATAGTACTGTGTTCTATTTGTCTGTCATTCAATGTTATATGAGATACTTCAATGGTTTCCAGTGGAAATAAGCTTAGTCTTTTCATGGATCTCCTTTTAGTAGACCTTGTACCAGTGAACTGTACCGTCATGAAACTGTACCTTTTCCTATGCAAACTTCTAATAAAGTCTTCAATCAATCAATCAATTACAACCTTTTCTTGAAAAACGGATGCTAAAATAAAAATAATGTTTCGAAAATATTTTATAAAAAAACAAGCTTCATACACGTGTTTCTACTCAAAAATGACCACAAAAAGCGATAAAATAATCTTGGCCGTTATCGGACCGACACTTTGTTTACATTCTAGTCTTTTAGACTAGCATCCTTTTTTCAAGAAAAAGTTGACTATAGCTCCTTTAATATGATAGTGGAGCAAGCACTGCACAAATAGCAAGTCTTTGTACACAGTAAGGTTGCAGCCTAACTACCATGAATATTGTGGATAATAGGCCTACCCTTCTATTTAATCATTTTGGGGATGCTGATGTTGTCATCTGCCCATTTATCAATTTTGTAAAAATAAATTGGTTGAACAGAACTCATATTTTGGGACCATCGCTCCATTGTTCACAATGCTGCAGGCTTGTGCAGGCTGCTACCCCAGGAAGTCATGTGATCCAAGATGGCCGTGGTGTGAATGGTCTATAGACCAATTATTTGTTTACAAACATTGAGACTGAATGCACAGCTGACTGTATCATGTAATCAATTCCCAACAGATCCCCAAACCTGTTGTTTTGGGGAGCACTGGTTATTCAACCTCCTCTTGTGTGCTAGTGAGGTGCTCCCATGGGAGCGCCCTTATCGAGACATATATACTTCATTGCGCAACGGTATTCCGCGTCAAGAGTAGCTGATATACAAACTCACATCGCGTCACCAATGCAACCCTTCTGAGCTTGGAGGTCTGCGGCTCTGCGCGCGACACCGTCGCAGGACGGAGCATAATTAGGCTTCATGGACTGCAGCTGGGCGAGCAGTAGACAGTTTTGAGAGGCCGAAATCTAGCCCAAGGAATGTTTTTTCATGCCAAAAAAAGCTTGCAATGGATTCAGAATCATGAAGAACCCATAGTTTGACCCCTCACATGCTACTTAAAGCAGATTTATTTTTGTATTCTTTTCCTGTATATTGAAGTCGATGGGACAGTGAATATACAAATGGCCACATTTTTTTTTCCCAATGTTTCCGGCAGGAAACATTGGGAAGCATTGGGAAGCATTGGGAGCAGGCCTCTCATTCTGTGTACCTTAATGACCAAATGAATAGAAAAGATCACACCCAATGTGAAGTGAGCGGTGGTCGTGCTTGCATAACGTCTTCAGACTAGGATTTGAGTCTAGGATGTACAGGCTATGCTACACACACACGTTTTGCTATGGCAAAACGCTGAGGAAAAAGGCTACAGACATACGACATATGACATCACTAGACAAACATGACGCTACGCACACACATTTTGCTATGGCAAAATGCTGAGGAAAAATGCTTCAGACACACGCATAGCCACTCTATGGAGCGGTTTACCACCGCTCAAAAAATAAAATAAAAAATAAAAAAGTATGTCATGACGTCACAGGTAAAACCCTATTCTTTGAGCTTTTGGGCCTGTGGCTCCCCGACTAAATCTGACCAATCATGGACATTAGCCCACTTATAGTCCGGTCAGAGTGTCATGTGAAGCTCCACCAATCCTCAGGCTTATCAGACACATGTCCGTTTCAGGGTTCCCACACATCTTTACCAATTAGCCCTATTCAGGCCCGCCCACTCAGCATCCCCCGGGTGCTGCAAGTCACGTTTTGAAGGGGAAAATCCTACTATAAGCCAATGGAGTTAAAACAGAAATCGCAAATTTAATGCAATTTCCGAATAGTAAAGTATAAAATACGGCTAGCATGATCAAGAACACAAGATAGTAAAAGGCACAAAGCATTATAATTGACTTTACCGTTCGAAATAATGATTTGTTGGCTTTAAGTCCAGCTATTTCTGTTATAGTTTCCCCTTCTAAATTGACATCAGCACCCGGGGGATGCTGAGAAATTTGCTGAGTAGGCGGGTCGTGAATAGGGCCAATTAACTCTTTTACTGCTTCGGACGTTCCTGTTCTCCCCAATTTTGGACCAAGCGCGTTGCCAATACGGCTCGTTCTTTTGACCTTGTCTGATGACTGTAAGCTGATGAGGGGTCCGTCCTGTACAGTAAACATTAAAAATCAAACCTTGGTTCGAAGTGAAGCGGTGAACTTTTATTCTATGTGTTCTAGAGCTATGAACTCTGTGACCTATACATTCTTCCAATTCTGAATGAATGAATGATTTTATCTGGAGGGCCGAATTGTCATGTGAAGCTTGTCCAATCCTCAAAGTATGGTCTCATTGGACATTTTTTATCATCCAATCATCAGACCGGGACGGACGTTACACACATTATTCTGGATGTACGGGACAGATAAAACCTGTTCATTCTGGACTGAAGTGACCATATATGGACGTGAACGGGACACACAAAGCCTAGCCTGCTTCCAGACCATAGACCCCGCCCACTCTCAGAGTGGACTCTTTCTCTGGTCTGGAGCTTAGTACATGAATCAGTTTTTATTTTCGGCTGCTCCAATGAGCGCGGGGGGTGGGGGTGGGTCTAACGAATATCCAATCCGCGCAGCAGTTGAAACGATTCAAACGAAGTTCACACACACAGGCAGGCTGAGGAAGGCACACACACACACACATTTCACCAATGTTGATTACAATGTTTCTGGTCACAGTTCTGTGTGGAAGCAGTCACTGGCACAGACAGACAGAGAGACACAATCACACACAATCACACACACACACTCCCCGACCGTGCGTCGCGTCCACCGTGCGTCGCGATCACTCGCGCGCATCCGCGCGCGTGCACGCTCGCAAAAAAGTCCCTCCCCTGTAAATCGCTCAGAATAGGGCACAGTTTCAGACTAAAGCGTGAGCTGAGTCTGAAATCAGGCTACACAAAGCCACTCCTTGGAAGCGGCTTTCACCGCTTCAAAAACATCTCCCGTAACGCTGCTCTCAAAAATCCACCGCACGTTAGCAATAATGGAGTCCCAAATCACTTCCTGGCTGTTTTCTGTGGATCTGATCTAGAAAATGCATTTCTATGCTCTGAATGGATGGCAAGCGGAGCGGCCCAATTCACATTCATTCTTGCATAAGGCTGCCCTGAGCGTCCATTGTAAAATTAATTAGTTTGGAAATTATCAATAGATAATTTTCTATAACATCGCAAAGGTAAGCTGCTTTTTGCTGGCATCAGCCCCAATAAATAAATAATAAATCTGGCAGTACAACTGTTTTAATTTCCAAAACTTTTCCAGAATATTTAACCCGATTTCCAGGACTATATAACAATAATTCAGCTCAATAACGAGTCGCTTACTCCTATGCACAATGCCTAAAGACAGGTAGTGTATGCCAGTGGTTCTCAACCTTTTCAGACCCCCGAAATAATCATTTGAACTGGGGACCCCCCACCCTGACGAGCACTAAGAGCAGAGGAATTTTGTGTAAAACGGTTTTATTGTGAAAATAGCCGATCTACATGCTCACAACGCCTCGCGTTGCGAGGCGTTGTGTGCATGTAGATCGGCTATTTTCACAATTTCTGCCTCTAATATTTGACAATTTGGCCAATGTTTAATTTGTCATTTCAGAGGTATTAACACAATCAATAACCAAAGACAATGCATAGCTATTTTTTTCCAGGACCTTCCAGGACCCTTGATCAATTCCAAAACTTTTCCAGTACTGGAAGAATTAATTTCAAAATATTTCCAGGAATGTCATTATAGGAGGACAGGATGGGCCGTGCCCCTCCCAACTGTAAGTTTGGAGTACAGGATGTGACATGTCAATGGTAACCATGGTAACCAGGATCTGGACAGTCTGATAAAGTATGATAAACAAGCTGTGTCCTGGCATGACCCAGAGTGCACGTGAGTCTGTGTGTGTGTGTGTGTGTGTGTGTGTGTGTGTGTGTGTGTGTGTGTGTGTGTGTGTGTGTGTGTGAGAGAGAGCCTCTGTGTGTGTGTGTGTGTGTGTGTGTGTGTGTGTGTGTGTGTGTGAGAGAGAGAGCCTCTGTGTGTGTGTGTGTGTGTGTGTGTGTGTGTGTGTGTGTGTGTGTGTGTGTGTGTGTGTGTGTGTGTGTGTGTGTGTGTGAGAGAGTCTGTGTGTGTGTGTGTGTGTGTGTGTGCGCGTGTGCGTGTGCGTGTGCGTGTGCGTGTGTGTGTGTGTGTGTGTGTGTGTGTCTGTGCGTGTCTCTCTCGCTCTCTCTCTCTCTCTCTCTCTCTCTCTCTCTCTCTCTCTCTCTCTCTCCCTCTCTCTCTCTCTCTCTCTGTCAGGGAGTTTGGGGCGTTCGGAAGAAGTTTGTCTGACTTTAACTGCGTGTTTGTTTTCTCCTGGTTTCTTCACTTCTCTTTCTCCAGAACCAGAACCAGGTAAGACTGCTGTTTTTTATCTGAGTTGAAGAGTTTATAGTTTAAGACTGCTGTTTTTCTCTGAGTTGAAGAGTTTATAGTTTAATACCCATTTAGGCCTAGAATTATTGAATGCTTTAACCAGTGAAAAATAGCAGATATACAAGCTCACAGCTAGCACCGAGTGCCACGCTGCAAGCTTGTAGATCTGCTATTTTTGAAAAAGTCGTGAAAATGTGTGCAAATCTTTGAATATAATGTATTTTCAAAGCGAACGTTTGTAACTCAAATTTTGCTTCTGGGTGGTCCCCGGAACTAAATATTTTGAGATGGGGGTCCGTGGCCAAATGAATATCAGTTTGGGGGTCCTTCACATGAAAAGGTTTGAGAACCACTGACACAGTAGTCTCTCAAGAACAGACTAACTGAGCTCCAGTTAAGTGAAAAGGACCTTTTCTTTGACGATGGCTGGCCAGATTGCTGACATAGAAACATAGGTTTTTTCAAAATATCTCAGAAGGATTCAAAAGACACTTATAGAATCAGGTCAAAATTCAAATTTTCAAGATCTTTCAAAAATAGCAGATCTACAAGCTCGCAGCGCGGCACTAGGTGCAGCGCTGTGAGCTTGTATATCTGCTATTTTTCAATAGTTAAAGCATAAAATACATTAATGATACACAATAGTGTGTACCCGTTCTGAATGGGTTAATAAAACAGCTCAAAGAGGTCTGAATTCTACATTAATGGTCTGTTCAAACAGCTCAGAAATGGGTTAAGACTAGTGTTTTTCTCTGAGTTGAAGAGTTTATAGTTTAAGACTAGTATTTTCCTCTGAGTTGAAATGAAGTTTTTATGTGTTTTAGCAGGGCTGACTCAGTATATATGGGGACCTTCAGAGGGTTGAGGAGATATTATTTATCCATGTTGATACCCTTATCAATGCTTCCTTATCAATCCTTCCTTATTGATCCACTATTGATCATTTTATATTATTGGTAGGTGTTGTTGATAGATGGTCTATTTATCATTAAACAGAAGTTATTGGAGATGTATATGTACTGTATGTACAAGACCCCTATGGCTTGTACCGGAAGAGGATAGGGCGCACATCAGAGCGTGGGGCGTAACGGACCGAACTTAACAGGGCCGCTCGTGCGTCCGGGTGCTCTAAACAGTTGCGTGAGGCGGCCCGAGCCTGAGGTCGAAAAAGAGCGGCGTCGGGCCGTGATTCCCTTGTCCGAGTGCTGCCTCGACCGTTGCAGCTAGCCTGGCGGCGAGGCGAGTGTCACGACCCCTTTCGGGCAGGCCCGCGAGCGAGCGGAACGACCGCACTCGGAAACGGGTGCGGCTCTCCGCAAGGAAAGCCGCACCCGTTTCCTTTCCTTTCTCCGCAAGGAAAGCCTGCGGTCCAGCCCGCGATCGGAGAGCCACATTGCTGTGGTCGTTCCTTGGGGAGAGCCGCACCCGTTTCCGTGTGCGGTCGTTCCGCTCGCTCGCGGGCCGGCCCGCGATATGTCGTTATGTACTGTCACTTTAAAAGCCTAATCTATATTTTGTCACACAATGGTGTCTCTCTCACATGCATAGCCTAGATCTTTACCAGTAAGACTCCCTAATCGGGAGATAAGCGACCGTAGGTGGCTTTGCAAGAATCGGCCTGATGGTGGCGCTAGAAGAGGGCCATGTGAGAAATGAGGGGTGGGGTCTGCGCGGCGCCGAGGCGGACGAATAGGTACCGGCCCCGGCTCTCCCGGTCGCTCCTAGCCGGAGTTACGGCATTTTATGTGAGCTGCAGTGTAGGGGGTCCTCCACTGGGGGCACCACCACTTTTGCATCCGTTCTGGAGCACCAGGAGTCGGTGGTCCCCGGGAATTCCCCGTGAGCAGCCCCGTTGGGGTGGTCATTTGGCATTTTTGCACATTTGGGTTTTTTTTTTTTACATCTGGGGGTCCCCCAGGGAGCTGGGGGTCCCTGGAGCTCCGGGGGTCCTTGGAGGTTGTAGTTTGGCAGGTAAGGAGTGTGTGTGCAAAATGTGGCATGGATGGGGGCAACGGTTGTGGAGATATGAGCAGGACAAAAGTGTGACTCACTGACTCACTCACTGACGGACAGACAGACAGCCTGTGGAGGTTTTGGTAGTAAATGCGACCTACGGTCGCAATCATGTCTTTATCTTTATAGATCTACAAGCTCACAACACTTCAAATGTCATTTTTGGATATCGGTACCATTAAAGGGCAAAGGTTGCATGTGAGTTTTGTATTGCTACATGTCTGTAGTTTATGAAATGATATTATGATAACAATGTCAAAATAGCAGCTGATTACTTGTTTTGGGCCCTTATATCTGATGTAAATAAAGGTGGTATTTAATGACCCAGCAACTAATGGGTTGATTTGGATGATTTTGCTGTCAAAGCAGATGTTTTCTGGTGGAGTTGATTTATGAGGTGACTGAAGCAATTCAAGTTCAGTGTCATAAAGCCAAGGTCAAGGTCATTTTGGATCCAGAATTGGCATATCTTAGCCATGCCTTCATTGTACTGTAATGTAATAAGCTAAATGTTTTTTTTTAAATCATTATCAAAATAAACACGTTCAAAATAAACAATATTCCAAGAATATGACATTTAGGTCGACGGAGACGACCAGTTCCAGTAGAAAGTGCTCTCAGAGCCTCTGGGACTGGAGAGCCTCTACTAGTGTAGACCATCCCAATGGTCTGTGACATACTAGCATCATGTCCAGGGGGTCCCTGTGACATACTAGCATCATGTCCAGGGGGGGTCCCTGTGACATACTAGCATCATGTCCAGGGGGGTCCCTGTGACATACTAGCATCATGTCCAGGGGGTCCCTGTGACATACTAGCATCATGTCCAGGGGGGGGGGGGGGGGGGGTACAGTACAGTACAGTACAGTACAGTACAGTACAGTACAGTACAGTACATCAAGGGTCATTGACCTGAAAGATCTTGAAGACCTCTGACGTAAACTAGTTGAAAAGGGGTCCCTCAGTGAGCTTGTAGATCTGCTATTTTCTAACGTTTGGCCCAGACAAGAGGACACTGTCCTGAAACGACCCCTCCATAGCCTTCCTAAACAAACACACACACACACACACACACACACACACAAACACACACACACACACACACACACACACACACACACACACACACACACACACACACAGGCAGACACACACACGGTTACAGCAGCAGATCAATAATTAATGATTGACTTTGAATAAGAAAAACAAATCAAACTTTGATCAAATCACACAAAAACATGCTGATATAAATATTATATAAAGACATTAGAAGAGCAAAAATGTAATATTGACATAAAACATTGTCACAGAATTCACCATGAAAGCAGGGAGATTAGTCTATATGAGAGAAAGGGAGGTTTTGTAGGCCTAACATGGACAGGTGATTTAAAAGAACCTTTTTCTGAACATAGACGTTTTCAGAAGTGATTTAAAGGATATCCATGCTGTCTGGCAGAAACCTCTTATCTCCATTACTTTTTTTTATAAAACAAATCTTAAAATTGTCCTAACTGTTAAATCGCTAAAGTTTTAGAACACCCACTCCGTTATTTCCAGCTTCTAAAGCCTTCTCTTTATATGTTTTCTATGATCCTGGCCGGGGACCGGATTTCGCGCCAAAATTACGTCAGCTGCATCATCTGTATACGTTGTGTATACCTTGGCCAATCACATCGCGGATCATACACACAATGATACACTACCGGCCAATCACAGCGTATCTGCCGTCTCTTCAGGAAGTAGCCTCCCTCAGCTACAGTGTTTACCATGGTGAAGGATTCTTAACATCTTAATCCCTAAATCCTGGCCAGAAGGGGTGGGGTCTGCGCGGCGCCGAGGCGGACGAATAGGTACCGGCCCCGGCTCTCCCGGTCGCTCCTAGCCGGAGTTACGGCATTTTATGTGAGCTGCAGTGTAGGGGGTCCTCCACTGGGGGCACCACCACTTTTGCATCCGTTCTGGAGCACCAGGAGTCGGTGGTCCCCGGGAATTCCCCGTGAGCAGCCCCGTTGGGGTGGTCATTTGGTCATTTTTGCACATTTGGGTTTTTTTTTTACATCTGGGGGTCCCCCAGGGAGCTGGGGGTCCCTGGAGCTCCGGGGGTCCTTGGAGGTTGTAGTTTGGCAGGTAAGGAGTGTGTGTGCAAAATGTGGCATGGATGGGGGCAACGGTTGTGGAGATATGAGCAAGACAAAAGTGTGACTCACTGACTCACTCACTGACGGACAGACAGACAGCCTGTGGAGGTTTTGGTAGTAAATGCGACCTACGGTCGCAATCATGTCTTTATCTTTATAGATCTACAAGCTCACAACACTTCAAATGTCATTTTTGGATATCGGTACCATTAAAGGGCAAAGGTTGCATGTGAGTTTTGTATTGCTACATGTCTGTAGTTTATGAAATGATATTATGATAACAATGTCAAAATAGCAGCTGATTACTTGTTTTGGGCCCTTATATCTGATGTAAATAAAGGTGGTATTTAATGACCCAGCAACTAATGGGTTGATTTGGATGATTTTGCTGTCAAAGCAGATGTTTTCTGGTGGAGTTGATTTATGAGGTGACTGAAGCAATTCAAGTTCAGTGTCATAAAGCCAAGGTCAAGGTCATTTTGGATACAGAATTGGCATATCTTAGCCATGCCTTCATTGTACTGTAATGTAATAAGCTAAATGTTTTTTTTAAATCATTATCAAAATAAACACGTTCAAAATAAACAATATTCCAAGAATATGACATTTAGGTCGACGGAGACGACCAGTTCCAGTAGAAAGTGCTCTCAGAGCCTCTGGGACTGGAGAGCCTCTACTAGTGTAGACCATCCCAATGGTCTGTGACATACTAGCATCATGTCCAGGGGGGTCCCTGTGACATACTAGCATCATGTCCAGGGGGTCCCTGTGACATACTAGCATCATGTCCAGGGGGGGGGGGGGGGGGGGGTACAGTACAGTACAGTACAGTACAGTACAGTACAGTACAGTACATCAAGGGTCATTGACCTGAAAGATCTTGAAGACCTCTGACGTAAACTAGTTGAAAAGGGGTCCCTCAGTGAGCTTGTAGATCTGCTATTTTCTAACGTTTGGCCCAGACAAGAGGACACTGTCCTGAAACGACCCCTCCATAGCCTTCCTAAACAAACACACACACACACACACACACACACACACACACACACACACACACACACACACACACACACACACACACACACACACACAGGCAGACACACACACGGTTACAGCAGCAGATCAATAATTAATGATTGACTTTGAATAAGAAAAACAAATCAAACTTTGATCAAATCACACAAAAACATGCTGATATAAATATTATATAAAGACATTAGAAGAGCAAAAATGTAATATTGACATAAAACATTGTCACAGAATTCACCATGAAAGCAGGGAGATTAGTCTATATCAGAGAAAGGGAGGTTTTGTAGGCCTAACATGGACAGGTGCTTTAAAAGAAGCTTTTTCTGAACATAGACGTTTTCAGAAGTGATTTAAAGGATATCCATGCTGTCTGGCAGAAACCTCTTATCTCCATTACTTTTTTTTATAAAACAAATCTTAAAATTGTCCTAACTGTTAAATCGCTAAAGTTTTAGAACACCCACTCCGTTATTTCCAGCTTCTAAAGCCTTCTCTTTATATGTTTTCTATGATCCTGGCCGGGGACCGGATTTCGCGCCAAAATTACGTCAGCTGCATCATCTGTATACGTTGTGTATACCTTGGCCAATCACATCGCGGATCATACACACAATGATACACTACCGGCCAATCACAGCGTATCTGCCGTCTCTTCAGGAAGTAGCCTCCCTCAGCTACAGTGTTTACCATGGTGAAGGATTCTTAACATCTTAATCCCTAAATCCTGGCCAGAAAATTACGTTCTACCATGTGTTCTACCCCTCCACGGATTACTATCGGTCGCGATGGTTTGCGGCGCCGCTCCGGTGGTCCGCTGCGGTGGTCCGCGACGACTCCGGGTGAAAAACAGCCGAAAAAAGCAATACCGCTACTGACCACTAGTTTAGCAACTTACACAGTATAGCTTTAACTGTTTGTGTTTTTCATATTAATGTCATTTACTTGATCATTGTACAGAGTCACACAACAGCATCAAAAGTAGCAGATCTACAAGCTCACAGCGTGGAGTAATCGATGTGTTTTTGATCCTGAAAAGTAACAGTTGTGGACATAATTATGAGGTTTCCTCCTGACAGATGATTTGCTAGGCTTTATGTACTCTGGGCTCACAGAGAGAGCCTGAATGTCACTGACCCTGTTAGCCCTGATCAGAGCCATCAGCAGAAACCTTTTGAAGCAGAGGATTTTCAAATCCACTGATTCCAACGCTTCCAAGGGCTGCTTACAAAGGGCCTCCAACACCTTAGTCAGGGGGGGGGGGGGGGGGGGGGGGGGGGGGGCATATCAGACAGCCCCATGCCCACCACTATGGGTGGCATGGGGGCATAGCAGACAGCCCCATGCCCACCACTATGGGTGGCATGGGGGGCATAGCAGACAGCCCCATGCCCACCACTAGCACTGGGTCCATGGGGGCATAGCAGACAGCTCCATGCCCACCACTAACACTGGGTCCATGGGGGGCATATCAGACAAGTCCATGCCCACCACTAACACTGGGTCCATGGGGGGCATAGCAGACAGCCCCATGCCCACCACTAACACTGGGTCCATGGGGGCATAGCAGACAGCCCCATGCCCACCACTAACACTGGGTCCATGTGCCCACCACTAACACTGGGTCCATGGGGGGCATAGCAGACAGCCCCATGCCCACCACTAACACTGGGTCCATGGGGGCATAGCAGACAGCCCCATGCCCACCACTAACACTGGGTCCATGTGCCCACCACTAACACTGGGTCCATGTGCCCACCACTAACACTGGGTCCATGTGCCCACCACTAACACTGGGTCCATGGGGGGCATAGCAGACAGCCCCATGCCCACCACTAACACTGGGTCCATGTGCCCACCACTAGCACTGGGTCCATGGGGGGCATATCAGACAGCCACAGCAGAGAGTCTGCATTGTGACGTGTGGAGGACTCCACAGCAGAGAGGCTGCATTTAGCCGGGGAGCCACTGGCAGGGCTGGATTAACCATTGGGCCAGTGGGGCCGTTGCCAGGGGCCCTTGGCTCTCAGGGGCCCTTGGGGGAAATTAGCCGCACGGTCATTGACAATTTACTAAAATTAAATGTATACATTTAACCAGTAAGACTCCCTAATCGGGAGATAAGCGACAAATAGGGCAAAAATGTGTTTTTCCAAAATCTTCCTGATCCATGTTGATGACATGAGTGTAGACATGCTGTGTAGTGATATTCGTGATTTTAGGGCAAAAACTGTAGGAGCAGTGTCCAAAAATGTGTTTTAAAAATCGGCCTGAAGGTGGCGCTAGAATAGGGCCATGTGAGAAATGAGGGGTGGGGTCTCCGCGTTGCCTTGGCGGACGAATAGGTACCGGCCCCGGCTCTCCCGGACGTTCCTAGGCCGAGTTACGGCATTTTATGTGCGCTGCAGTGGCAGGGGGTCCTCCACTGGGGGCGCCACCACTTTTGCATCCGTTCTGGAGCACCAGGAGTCGGTGGTCCCCGGGAATTCCCCGTGAGCAGCCCCATTGGGGTGGTCATTTGGTCATTTTTGCACATTTGGTCATTTTTTACATCTGGGGGTCCCCCAGGGACCTGGGGGTCCCTGGGGCTCCGGGGGTCCTTGGAGGTTGTAGTTTGGCAGGCAAGGAGTGTGTGTGTAAAATCTGGCATGGATCGGGTCAACGGGTGCGGAGATATAAGCAGGGAAAAAGTGTGACGTGTGACGTGTGAGCACATTTGGTCATTTTTTACATCTGGGGGTCCCCCAGGGACCTGGGGGTCCCTGGGGCTCCGGGGGTCCTTGGAGGTTGTAGTTTGGCAGTCAAGGAGTGTGTGTGCAAAATTTGGCATGGATGGGGGCCACGGTTGTGGAGATATGAGCAGGGCAAAAGTGTGACGGACTGACTGAGTGTGGGCCCCTCTTCTGTTGTCTACAGTGTTTTCTTGGCCCACAGATGATCATCATGGCTTAAAATCCAAGCTGGGTAGTGCGCGTTGGGAGGGAGGGGGGTTATGGTGGAGGGTGGGGGGCCCTAAAAAAATATAGGCTAGGGGCCCTCACAGGGGTTAATCCATCCATGGCCACAGGCCCAAAATTTGAGAGGACCTGTGATGTCATAACATACATTTTAGTTTTAGTTTTTTCTATTAATTTGGTCATTAAGGTACACAGAATGAGAGGCCTGCTCTGCCGGAAATATTGTGAAAAAGAAAGTCCCATCGACGTCCCTATACAAGAAAAGAATACAAAAATAAATCTGCTTTAAGTAGCATGTGAGGGGTCAAACTAGGGGTTCTTCATTATTCTTTGAGCTTTTGGGCCTGTGGCTCCCCAACTAATTGGGGCTCTGGGCTCCAAGTGCAGCCCCCTTGTATACTTCCCCCCCTTGTATAAATGCCACTAGTGGTTTCACCTGCAGCGTTCTAGTGTAGCTCCCCCTGGGAGATACAGCTAGATGCACAGGGTGACTGGTTCCTCCCACCAACCTGAGTTTTTTTCCTTTTTTTGCTCCGAGTGCTTTTTGCATTACAGTTTACAGTTTAGGCATTTAGCAGACGCTATTAATCCAAAGCGACTTACAATAAGCAGGTAATACATCACTATAATAAACAAGATAATATGTGAGTACATCAACAGCAATATAACAAGATAACCAGTCAAGAAAAAGTTCTAAAAAACCTAAAAACAGATGCTAACTAGCTTCATAAATGGTCATTGAGTGTTACAGTAGTGCTAAGGGTTTTGGTGGAGTCTGAAAAGGTGAGTCTTCAGTCCACCGCGAAAGCTAGCGAGTGAGTCCGTTGTTCTAAGTGCGACAGGGACTCGGACGAGTGGACTTTTGCCCTGGGATTTTTAGTGAGGGTTCTGTCAGCATCCCTGTGTTGGCTGAGTGAACGGGTGGGGGTGTAGGGGTTGATCAGGTTTTGGAAGTATGGAGGAGCCATACCTTTGGAGGCTTTGAAGGTCAGCATCAGTGTTTTGTATTCAGTGCGGGCCGCAACCGGGAGCCAGTGGAGGCTGCGGAGAAGGGGGGAGACATGTGAGAACTTAGGCTGGTTGAAGACATTGACTGGTTGAAGCATTGACCAATGGAATTTTTTTCCCCCTTTTTTTGTAGTTGTTTGGCTCTGCACATTAAAGTAGCCTAGTATTTAAGTGCTATTGCATGTCTTGACTTAACGGTGAGACGCTTTTGTATACTGTATATGTATGTATATGTAAGTATATATATATATATATATATATATATATATATATATATATATATATATATATATATATATATATATATATTAGCTGGCTCTGCATTGATATGTTTTTCCCATTGTATGAATGGACCATTGTAAAGTGCCTTGAGTTCGCAACTTGCTTAGAAACGTGCTATACAATTGCAATCCATTATAAAATGTAGTTAGGCTACTTAAATATTATTACTATTTGTGTTGTGTAATGACTGAATTGTTGTGTAATGATGACACCCCCCCCCCCCCCCCCCCCCCCCCCCCCCCCACACACACACACACACACACAAACACACACACACACGCACGCGAGTACACACGCACACAAACTCCTTCCTCCAGTGAAAACTAGGGAGCATACCACGGAAACTACGGTACAGAGTTGAGTTGAGGTCTCCACGTTATGTTCAAGGTTCAACTTCAAGGTTCAAGGTTGTACTTTATTGTTACCTATTTTGTACATAAGAGTAAAACTTGTATTTGTTTGGCTTCCTTCATTCCTTCATTGTTGTTAATGTCTGCTCGTCTGTCTGTCTGTCTGTCTGTCTGTCTGTCTGTCTGTCTGTCTGTCTGTCTGTCCATCTGTCCGTCTGTCTGTCTGTCTGTCTGTCTGTCTGTCTGTCTGTCTGTCTGTCTGTCTGTCTGCCTACAGTGTGTGGGTGTCATCATGAAGACGTGTGGAGCGTTGCTGGTCCTCCTGGTGTGTGTGTGTGAGTGTGGGGCTCAGGGAGAGAGACAGGGGGTCCCCACCATGGAAAACAGGGTGACACGCCTGGAATCCAGAATTATCGCAGTCACAAGCAAAATTAAGGAGATGCTGGAGGACGATTGGAGGGACATCTTTGAGGACGAGATCCGGAAGGAGTTGAACGTCACCAAGCATGAGATGCAAGGACTGGCCAAACAAAATGCAGGTTAGCAACACGGTTAGCTTGTGACAATTAATGTTTTTAAAGCGATAATGTGTACCGATTGGCGTGAATTTGTTGGAATACTATGGGGCTCTTAAGTCTGACATCATTTTGTAGGCAGAGGAGAACTTTTTGGGCCAAAAGGCCCCAGCGCCCATGACTCTTTTTACTATTTTTACTATTTACTATTTTGTCTTCTCTTTCTTGTTGACAGGGAAGTGGTAGAATTATATTTTAGTCGTTATTTTTGTCTCGGATCTGTTGAAATAGTGAGGGACACATATTGGCAATACATCTGCTTGGAGGTCTGACTACAAAATGATGTCACGGCTTAAAAGCTCCAAAGTAAAAGTAAATCAAAGCTGGGCAGAATCTCCACTTTTGTCAACAAAAGTGCCCTCAGGACTCTTGCTGGGTCCTCATTCAGTCCCTCTTTGACTACGCTTGCACCTCATGGTACTCCAACATCAAAAAGCCACTAAAGACTAAGCTCCAAACTAGGGTTGTTCGATGTGGCCTAAAATTAAAATCTCGATTTATTTCTCAGAAAAGTCGATTTTCGATTCCGTTTTCGATTTTTTGTTAAAAGAATAATACATTGTTTCAACTATTTTGTTTTCATTTAAAAAATGCAAGGAAATTATGTTTTTTTTTTTATATAGCCAAATAGCAAAATGTAATAAAACAATAAGGGTAATAATTTTAGTTTTAGCACAACAATCACATACAGAAGTTAACTTAGAGTCCTTAGTGTTTCAATATCAATAGTGAGTGACAAAACAGCCAAAACAAGCCAGCTCTTGGAGGCTGGTGAAACGGGTGAAAAAATAGCTAAGGCCGCCACTGCACCACTCATGCACGGAGATGTTGATCGATTGTAAACGGGGGCGAAGCGCTTCGCTTCCCGACACAAAATTAACACAGTGACAGGGACAGTAGGACTACAGTAGGTGGGTAACACAGAATTAATAAGCTTCTTTCAAACAACAAGTAAGTTTACCAGCTCAGCAGCATTTTGTTCTGTTTGCTGCCTGTACCAGCGCAAGTGAGCGCAGTGCTGTGGTGAGCTCTGCCCGGTCTGACGTGCGCTGCACGGGCATCGAAGAAATGACACATCAGAGAGAAAGTAGTATTAGTTTGGTGTCGGACCTTGTCGTCCTGCTTTAGGAGGACCGGGCTGTGTACTTTGTGCCCCATGCAAGGCTCCAAAGAGTAAGAATTACCCTAATTAAAGTGAAAATCGATTTTACGATTTATTTTTTTTAAATCGTCCAAAGGAAAAAAACTGGATTTCGATTAGAAATCGATTAATCGAAAAACCCTACTCCAAACCTCCCAAAACAAACTGATTTCTCCACCTGGGGTCATGACCCATGTTTCTCCCACACATTGTGCTAGCCTAAGTTGGCTCAGCGTTGAAGACAGGGTTAAACAACTAAAAATGGGATTGACTTTCAAAATAATCAACGCAAATCTGCCCTCCATCCCCTCAGTACCAGCATATCTGACCAAACATCTCCATCTGTCTCCATCTGTCTTCAGAAATGGCTGCCCAACTGAGTGCCAGTGAAGAGAAGGTGTCAGACCTGCAGAGCAGATTAACTGCTAGTGAAGAGAAGGTGTTGGAGTTGAAGAAAGAAAGTGAAGGTACGTTTACACACACACACACACACACACACACACACACACACACACACACACACACACACACACACACACACACACACACAAACAACTGACACACACACACACACACACACACACACACACACACACACACACACACACACACACACACACACACACACACACACACACACACACACACACACACACACACACACAGGGATGGACAGACGGAGGGACAGACAGACAGGGTGCGGCCTGGCGGAGACTATTCATTCCATTCGCAGCACTTTTGAATCCCAATTGACCATATTCACACCGCAGGCGGCCATCTTGGATCACATGACCACATGTTTGAGCCTGCATTACAAATGGAGCGATGGTCCCAGAATAGGAGTTCTGTTCAACCAATTTCTTTTGACCAAATAAATGGGCAATGAAAACATCAACATCCCCAAAAGGATTCAAAAGAAGGGCAACAATAACCGGATTGAAGAGTACATCCATGATATGTGGCAACATTACTGTGCACAAAGACTTGCTACAGTATCTGTGCAGTGCTTGCTCTGCCATCATATTAACTTACTGTATTGTGATTTTTACACGTTAATCATGAATAAATCTAACATGATTAATTAACGTTCTAACAACTTAAAGCTATACTACAGGTATGTAACTTTTCCAATAAAACAAATCTTAAAATTGTCCTAACTATTAAATTGCTAAAGTTTTAGAATACCCACTCCGTGAATTTCAGCCCCTAAAGCCTTCTGTAAATATGTTTTCTATGATCCTGGCTGGGAACCGGATTTCGCGGCAAAATTACATCATCTGCATCCTTCCGATAGGTTCTCTCCAGATCATACACTACCAGCCAATCACAGCGCGGATTATACACTACCGGCCAATCACAGCGCGGATTATACACTACCGGCCAATCACAGCGCGGATTATACACTACCGGCCAATCACAGCCCGTCTTGCCGTCTTTTCAGGAAGTAGCTTGCCTCAACAGCAGTGTTTACTCTGGTGTAGGAGTCTAGCCTGTTACTCCCCAACGCCTCTACGGATGCGTCTCGGCGAGGCGCAGGCGGACTTGGTGGTCCGCGGCCCCACTCCGGTGGGCCGAGGCGACCCGGGCGAAAAACGGCAGAAAAAAGCCCCTCCAAAGCAGACATGTGTAGAGGGAGGTGACAACACTAACTCCTCCTACCTTTGATCCAGGAAGCCCCTCCAAAGCAAACATGTGGAGGGAGGTGACCGGAGTGAGGGACAAGATGCACAGCGTGGCCATGTCTGTGAGGGGCCTGAAAGAGAGGATGGCTGTAAGCGACCACCAGGTGAAGGATCTCACCCAGAAAAATGAAGGTATTGATTGATATATTGACTGACTGACTGACTGACTGACTGGCTGGCTGGCTGGCTGGCTGGCTGACTGACTGACTGACTGACTGACTGACTATCGTAGTCAGTCAGTCAGTCAGTCAGTCAGTCAGTCAGTCAGTCAGTCAGTCACCTCCTTCTCCACTCTGCCTGTTTGGGTCAAAGAAGGCTAAAGCCATTGCAGAGAGACTGCCTGTCTGTGTGCTCCAGTTACATTCTTGACTTCAGTAAAAGTATCAATACTGCAAAGTAGATGTACTCTGTTACAAGTAGCCTAGCCCTAGAAGTCCAGTATTCAAAAACTTTACTTGAGTAAAAGTACAAAAGTATTGGTATCAAAATGTACTTAAAGTACCAAACTCATTATGCAGAATGTCCCATTTACAGTTTTCAAATGTATAAAAATAGCAGATCTTGTACATGGTTTTTCAATTGGCCATGTCAACATGTCTGTAAGGCTGAATTGGTTAATGCATGTTTTGTTAATGCATGTTTTGTAGGGGTGTAACGATACATTTGAACAACGATACATATCACGATACATGGTTGACGATACGATACATGGACGATATTGGTTCGTTCATGGTGATACGATACAATTCGATTCAATGATATAAAATCGATATAGTAACTATTTAGCAAAGACATTAAATATGTGTGAAACGTGTCAATAGTGCAGGTTTTTAAGGTAAAATTCTATTATTATGGATATAAATAAGTAAACTGTGATTCGTAAGCAGTCATGGACATTATATTTCAACACATACTGTATGGACAAACCCACACCTTGACATGAACAGAGATTACACACATCTATCGATAGACCAAGAGTAGCTATATGGAATGGAAAGGTAATTAGACCCCTCTTTTTAGTTTTCCCTCTTAAAACTGCTAAATGCAAGACACAAATACTTAGTTTGCATACAGTCAATTATTTGCATTGAAAAACGATTTGATACCGATTATTTGCATTGTAAAACGATACGGTACGATATTTGCTTTTGCATATCAATAGTAGATCATTGCTAATTCAAAACGATTTTTCGATCAAGTTACTATATTGTTACACCCCTAATGTTTTGTAATAATAATAATAATAATAATCAAAATCTACTCAGTTTTGAAATAAATGTAGTGGGGTAAAAGTACAATATTTGGACCCAAGATGTAGTGGAGTACAAGTAGTGTTATAAATTGGTATTACTCAAGTATAGTACAAATAACTCAAATGTATTTAAGTACGGTATTTAAGTAAATGTACTTAGTTACTTTACACCACTGGAGTGCTGCATCGATCAAAAACCATTCAACAACACAAAGTATCAATATTGCAAGTAAAAGTCCTGTATTCGACTCAGAACTTTTACTTTGACTTTGAAGTCGAATAGAAGTGTGTGTGTGTGTGTGTGTGTGTGTGTGTGTGTGTGTGTGTGTGTGTGTGTGTGTGTGTGTGTGTGTGTGTGTGTGTGTGTGTGTGTGTGTGTGTGTGTGCGTGCGTGCGTGCGTGTGTGACACCTACAAGTGTATGTGCACAATTGTAATTTTGTATTTATTTTACTTTGTGTATTTCTACTGAAAAAGGCCAAATCCAGATAGTGTTTTGTGTTGAAACTACAGTAATACTAATTACTTAGTCCCGCCACCAGGGGGAGTCTCGCCTAGGGTGAGCAGGGATTGTGAGGTATTATAGACCTGTGAGGCTTCCGTCCTTCAGACAGACTACAGCCTGCTTTGAAGAACAACATTAACGTCTCCTGTCTATATATTCTCCCTGTACAATACAGGTTAGTAATATGTGCAAAAGCATCACAACTTATAGCAAAGGACTCATAAGCCTTTCTTATTTTGTTAACTGTAAGACTGATACAGAGATATTGTGTTTTGGTGAAGTTTGAGACTGTTTGGGAAATGTGCAGTGACTGACTGTGATCCTACAAAATGGAGGCCTTGTTTATTTTCTGTAAAAACGGCAGCTCCTTGACATTTGTGCCTTAGCTCCACACTTTAGCATAGGATTTGGTGTTATATTGTACATATGATTATAGTAACTGTTGTAATGGTTTTGGGTAAAAGTATTTTGATATTCTTTATAAAAACGTTCTGTATGCAGTAAGACTGTGAAAACTAAACAGTACAAGGTTTAAAAACAATGTTACATTACAAACAGTATTACAGTATTTACTGGGAAATTAAGAGACTGGTTAAAAAGCAGTATTAAGTAGAGTGTGTTTCAGAGCACATGCAGATTAAAGCTACACTACATAACTTTTTGTAAACAGTGTTTTTGGTGAAATATGACAACAGAAAAGAGACCAATGTGTAACAATGACATTCTGATAGTAACAGTTATTGTGAATTGTGAACTATGGAATTATGGATATTTGATTATTGTGATTTGAGTGATTATTGAATTTAAAGAGAGAAAAAGAGAAAGAAAAGTAATTAAGATTTCTGTGAATAAAGAGACAGACTACAGCCTGCTTTGAAGAACAACATTAACGTCTCCTGTCTATATATTCTCCCTGTACAATACAGGACTTGTCACCTGTTAACAGCTACTCAATCGTGAGGGCTGTAACACGTGCGTGTCTTCAGAAATGGCTGCCCAACTGAGTGCCTCTGAAGAGAAGGTGTCAGACCTGCAGAGCAGATTAAATGCCAGTGAAAACCAGCTGTTGGAACTGAAGGAAGAAAGTCAAGGTACGTTTTCACATACATGATGTTTATAGTCTGTTAACATCCATCAAAGTAGCTTACCTTTGTGATTTTATAGAAAAAAAGAACAATCCAGTATTTTTCCAATTGCAGTCCCTGTCGCTCAGAGCCAAAAAAAAAAAAAAAAAAGCGAGAGGCTCCTCTTTCCCCTCGGTTTGCACCAGTTTTCAGACATAGAAATAGAGAAAGTAGATCCAGGCTGAAGAAAATGACCAGAAAAGTGATGTTGTTTTGATTTCAGCTCATGGTGCTCAGCTGTCCACCCTAGAAGTGAAGCTGAACGCCAGTGAGACCAACATGGAGGCCAAAATGGAGGCCTTGAAGACCGACATGGAGGCCAAAATGGAGGCCTTGAAGACCAACATGGAGGCCAAAATGGAGGCCTTGAAGACAGGTGATTAGCCCTTCACTAAGCCCCTCCCCCAACCCATCCTTGTCCAATACCACGATAGCTACGAGTTACTAAGAGAGGAGCGCTGGCAAGCTTTGCTTCTCAGGCATTGACTTGCAGGTCATCTTGTTCACAGGTACGTAAATAATCCATCGTTTCTGGAGGAAAAGCTTCAGAAGTTCTCCTAAATCTAGTAAACAACATCTAGTAAACCTGTAGTATGCTATGCACTGGAGAAATGTGCATGACATTATTTCAATAAACACAGGGGAATGTTATGAGGGAGAAATAGCTCTGAAACTATGGTGGAACAAGTCAGAACAGGGCCGGTAAGCAAGCCACAATGATCAGGGCCCCCAATCGCCGCCGCCACCAAACACCCCCCCTAAATTGTAAATTGAAATGTCTTTGTGAACAAAGAAACAAACAAACCGCTGGTGGTTTGTCTTCCTTGCCGCTGATATAGAGCGCTTGATGTTTCACAGAATTCTTTCCAACATAGCTAGACGATGCCTGAGATATTCCAGCGGCGTTGGTCCATTTCTTGGGCCAACTCTCTGAGTTTCCCACCAGCAGTATAAGTTTGGGTATAAGTTCTTACATTCCAGGTTCCCACAACTTTATTGTCTCTAGTGCGGAACCTGCAGAGTTTCCACCTCCGTCCTGGTGGTCAGCAGTAGGTGTGGTCCTTGTTGACCCGGGCGACCACCGAGCCGCTATGGGTAAAGCTGTAGTCATCATGGTGGGTCTATGGGTAAAGCTGTAGTCATCATGGTGGGTCTATGGGTAAAGCTGTAGTCATCGTGGTGGGTCTATGGGTAAAGCTGTAGTCATCATGGTGGGTCTATGGGTAAAGCTGTAGTCATCATGGTGGGTCTATGGATAAAGCTGTAGTCATCATGGTGGGTCTATGGGTAAAGCTGTAGTCATCGTGGTGGGTCTATGGGTAAAGCTGTAGTCATCGTGGTGGGTCTATGGGTAAAGCTGTAGTCATCATGGTGGGTCTATGGGTAAAGCTGTAGTCATCGTGGTGGGTCTATGGGTAAAGCTGTAGTCATCGTGGTGGGTCTATGGGTAAAGCTGTAGTCATCATGGTGGGTCTATGGGTAAAGCTGTAGTCATCATGGTGGGTCTATGGGTAAAGCTGTAGTCATCATGGTGGGTCTATGGGTAAAGCTGTAGTCATCGTGGTGGGTCTATGGGTAAAGCTGTAGTCATCATGGTGGGTCTATGGGTAAAGCTGTAGTCATCATGGTGGGTCTATGGGTAAAGCTGTAGTCATCATGGTGGGTCTATGGGTAAAGCTGTAGTCATCATGGTGGGTCTATGGGTAAAGCTGTAGTCATCATGGTGGGTCTATGGGTAAAGCTGTAGTCATCATGGTGGGTCTATGGGTAAAGCTGTAGTCATCATGGTGGGTCTATGGGTAAAGCTGTAGTCATCATGGTGGGTCTATGGGTAAAGCTGTAGTCATCATGGTGGGTCTATGGGTAAAGCTGTAGTCATCATGGTGGGTCTATGGGTAAAGCTGTAGTCATCATGGTGGGTCTATGGGTAAAGCTGTAGTCATCATGGTGGGTCTATGGGTAAAGCTGTAGTCATCATGGTGGGTCTATGGGTAAAGCTGTAGTCATCATGGTGGGTCTATGGGTAAAGCTGTAGTCATCATGGTGGGTCTATGGGTAAAGCTGTAGTCATCATGGTGGGTCTATGGGTAAAGCTGTAGTCATCATGGTGGGTCTATGGGTAAAGCTGTAGTCATCATGGTGGGTCTATGGGTAAAGCTGTAGTCATCATGGTGGGTCTATGGGTAAAGCTGTAGTCATCATGGTGGGTCTATGGGTAAAGCTGTAGTCATCATGGTGGGTCTATGGGTAAAGCTGTAGTCATCATGGTGGGTCTATGGGTCCATCGCTCTCCATGTTGGATGCAGTTTAACGTCATGCCCAGGACATATTCATTATTATTTCATTATTAATTAAGTATTAATTATTAAAGGGATCCCTGGCTAATATGACAAATATGCCTTAATACATTATAATTGTCCTCTATAAATACAATGTAAAATTAAAAACACCTTACACATTATTTTATTTCTTCTAGAAATAGCTAATCTTTCACTCAATAGGGGAAATGCCCGTCGCAAGTTAATGATGTCATAAATGTCATGTGTGATCTATCCCTATGGAATTTATGGCATGCATGTGCAAATAAAAACAAACTTAAAGGAGTAGTTCACCCCCAAAATGACTTTTTTTCTATTGATTACTCAGGCCATGGAGAGTAGAGTTCAATAATATTTTTTGGTTTTTGTCACATTCCTAAGACAAAAATGTGATAACAATAAATTTACCCCCATTGATTCCGGATGGTGACCCGTTTCGAAACGGGTCACCATCCGGAATCAATGGGGGTAAATTTACTCGAATCAAAATTTTGTCTTAGGAATGTGACAAAAACCAAAAAATATTATTGAACTCTACTCTCCATGGCCTGAGTAATCAATAGAAAAAAAGTCATTTTGGGGGTGAACTACTCCTTTAATACTTCCTATGGTTAATATGAGCATCAAATCAATATTTCAAATGTGTTTGTGTTTTGTTTTTTTGCACATGCATGCCATAAAAATTACACATGACATCATCAACTTGCGACAGGCATTTCCCCTATTGAGTGAAAGTTTAGCTATTTCTAGAAGAAATACAATGATTTATGTGTTTTTAATTTTACATTGTAGTTATAGAGGACAATTATAATGTATTAAGGCATATTTGTCGTATTAGCCAGGGATCCTTTTAAGGTTAAGAAATCCTTCATCGTGCACTCATTAAAAGTTACCTATAAGTTTTACATCTACCAGGTTTAAAGTGGGAAAACACATTGAAGGGGTTTTGGGGATTTTTAACGTTCACCAAGTTTCTCTGTTTTATATTGTTCAGATATGGTCGCCAGACTGAGTGCCAGTGAAAACATTCTGGACAACTTGAAGGAAGAAGGCAAAGGTAATTTGGAGATGACAATGTTTAGAAATGACTTTTAGTGTTAATTACAAATTGGTTTGAGCTCAGAGAATAGTTGTATTCTCTCTCTCTCTCTCTCTCTCTCTCTCTCTCTCTCTCTCTCTCTCTCTCTCTCTCTCTCTCACTCTTTCTAAACAAACACATGCAAACAAAACTGCATGAATATTCTATGTATGAAGTATGACTGATCTAATAGCAATGCTGTGTTGATTTATTTGGGGTTTCTACCTTATACTGACCTATTTAATAGGCTATTGGATTCTTTGCAAACAGGCCACTAGGGGTCGAGCCCAAATTGTTTGCAATGCTTTTTGAAAACCTTGTGCCCATAACTAACATCATGCCAAAAATCGAAATCTTATCACCAAGTGCACAATTGTTATGATTTGTTATATATTAATTAAATCCCAGTTTATAGGCATTTTAAGCTCCCGGCAGCCATCGTGGACGCCATCTTGAAAATTATGGCTTTCCTGAAGTTTTTTTTTTTTTTTTTCAAATAAGACAGTGATGTCCCCGAAAAGCGACACGTTTTCTGTCTGCCGTTGCCCCTCTTCTCTGTTAACATTACTGGTAACCCATTCAAGTGGCATTAAATGTGACACACATCATGTATTTAGAAAACAAGAAGATGTGTTGGCAGAGTCAATCTATACATTTGGAAATATTTTTATTTAAATCAATATATTCTTCAGTTTGTGTAGGATAATTTTCATATTAAGCTAACCACAGTTGAATTTCGATAACTTCTATGGGCTGGCTTGCAGTTCACCGTTCTCCCTTACCCGAAGTGGGGCCGCTGTCTCAATTGTGGGCGTGAATTTGTAGGCGCCTGCGTGTCTCTATTGGGACATATTACTTAAGCCCTGTCCCCTCTTAAGCCCCGCCCCTATCTTCCTATTGGCTGAGCTTAAAACAGCTTTAACTCCAGTTTGCAGCATGGTACCGTCTTGAAACTCACTGTGTGTACTTAGACAGCCAATAGGAATGAGCTTTAATTGCTGAAGCCCCGCCCCCTCTCTTCCTATTGGCTCAACTTTAAACAGCCATAACTTCACATCCAACACGTTACTGGTCCAAACTCGGTGGGTGCTCCAACAGTCCCAACGGCTAACCGCTAATGCGAACCGCTGCTCCTGCTAATGTCAATGCTAAAAAAATGCTAATGCTAAAAAAATTCTAATGTTAAAAAATGCTAATGCCAAAAAAATGCTAATGCAAACAAATGCTAATGTTAAAAATGCTAACAAATGCTAATGCTAAAAATGCTAATGTTAGAAATGCTAATGCTAACAATGCTAAACACGCTAATTTTGGAAATGCTAATGCTAATGTTATCTAATGATAAGAATGCTAATGCTGAATGATAATGCTAGCTAAAACTAAAAATGTTAATGTTAAACATTCTAATGTAATGCTAATGCGTTGTGTTGTGTTTCAGTATAGTATGATGCTATCAGACTTAATGCTAATGTTGTGTTTCAGTATAGTGTGATGCTATGGGGCTGTTAAGTATGACATCATTTTGTAGGCAGAGGAGCATTTCTGCCCCCAGTTTCCGTGAATCTTTTTACTATTTTTACTATTTAAACATTTTTCTTCTCTTTGTTGTTGAAAGGAAAGTGTTAGAATTATACTTTAGTCGTTATTTTTGTCTCGGATCTGTTGAAAATAGCGAGGGACAGAAAATGCTCTGGGGGCAGATTCTCCTCTGCCTACAAAATGATGTCATGGCTTAAAAGCCCCATCAGTCTTAATGCTAATGGTGTGTTTCAGTGTAGTGTGATGCTATCAGTCTTAATGCTAATGTTGTGTTTCACTATAGTGTGATGCTATCAGACTTAATGCTAATGTTGTGTTTCAGTATAGTGTGATGCTATCAGTCTTAATGCTAATGTTGTGTTTCAGTATAGTGTGATGCTATCAGTCTTAATGCTAATGTTGTGTTTCAGTATAGTATGATGCTATCAGTCTTAATGCTAATGTTGTGTTTCACTATAGTGTGATGCTATCAGTCTTAATGCTAATGTTGTGTTTCACTATAGTGTGATGCTATCAGACTTAATGCTAATGTTGTGTTTCACTATAGTGTGATGCTATCAGACTTAATGCTAATGTTGTGTTTCACTATAGTGTGATGCTATCAGACTTAATGCTAATGTTGTGTTTCAGTATAGTATGATGCTATCAGACTTAATGCTAATGTTGTGTTTCAGTATAGTATGATGCTATCAGACTTAATGCTAATGTTGTGTTTCACTATAGTGTGATGCTATCAGACTTAATGCTAATGTTGTGTTTCACTATAGTGTGATGCTATCAGACTTAATGCTAATGTTGTGTTTCAGTATAGTGTGATGCTATCAGACTTAATGCTAATGTTGTGTTTCACTATAGTGTGATGCTATCAGACTTAATGCTAATGTTGTGTTTCACTATAGTGTGATGCTATCAGTCTTAATGCTAATGTTGTGTTTCACTATAGTGTGATGCTATCAGACTTAATGCTAATGTTGTGTTTCACTATAGTGTGATGCTATCAGACTTAATGCTAATGTTGTGTTTCAGTATAGTGTGATGCTATCAGTCTTAATGCTAATGTTGTGTTTCACTATAGTGTGATGCTATCAGACTTAATGCTAATGTTGTGTTTCACTATAGTGTGATGCTATCAGACTTAATGCTAATGTTGTGTTTCACTATAGTGTGATGCTATCAGACTTAATGCTAATGTTGTGTTTCAGTATAGTGTGATGCTATCAGACTTAATGCTAATGTTGTGTTTCAGGCCACCTGGCTAAGATAGAAACCAGGCTGACTGCTGTTGAGAGTAAGTATTTTTAACACACATTAGCATTCTACATTCAGGAGGGTTGTATTTAAGAAAGGGTCCTACTATTTGCCCCAAAGTACCCAAAAGTACCAAAAGTAGACAAAACTACCCAAAAGTATACCCAAAAGTATAAAAAAAAAAAAAAAAAAAACGTTTGCATCCGTTCTGGAGGTAGTGAGACCAGGTGGTACCCTCAAATTCCCAGTGAGCCCCAGTGACCACCACCACAAGCCAATGCTCCACTCCGCGCCCCCAGCACTGTGGGTGCTGGGGGCGTGTTTCTCCCTCTGCGTCATCAGCGCCCACACCCTAGGTGGGGTCGGCAATAGGGCCTTTCTGTGTGGAGTTTGCATGTTCTCCCCGTGTCTCCTAGGGTTGATACCCTCACAAAAACATGCAGTAATCCTGGTCTCAATAATGCCTCCCCTGGCCAGCCAGGGCGCCTGATGGAGGGGAAAGGAACTGGTTGGAATAACGTGTTCCTTCCATGCGCTACGTCCATCCCGGGGAAATCCCCCCTGTCAGGTGAAAAGAAACAACTTGGACTACTCATGCATTGAAGGAAGCATGAGGTCAGTCCGTTGTCTCCCCAGGCGTGGTAGAGGGAGAGCAGAGCCCAGGATTACATAGGCAATTGGCACTGGGTGAAAAAGGGGTTGCAAAATCGTGGGATAAAAATTATATAAAAAAAATTAAAAAATGCTTCACTCCGCGGGCCATGGCCCGGCCAGGGAAGGGTCCCCGGGGGCCCAAAATAACGCCAAAAAACAGCAAGTGATAGCAGACCCCCAAGCTTGAAAACTAAAAATGCCGTAGCTCGACCGCCGTGCGGGCCTCGAGCCAGGCACCCACTCATTTTAGCAGCCACATGGGAAGCAGCCGACGGCACCCCCAAACGGCGGGTCTGGAACAGCGGGGGTCTGGGGACCCCTCCCTGGCCAGGCCACTAGTGTAGATCGCCTACTTTTGACAATTTTTGCTTATTTTTATTTTTCTCAAGCCGGCGCGGGGGCCCTGCCCCCAGGGACCCCCTGGGTGCCGGGCCCGTCTCTCCCCGTGGCTCGGGGGCCGAATTACAGCCTTTTTAGCGGGCTGCAGCGGGGGTCACCGCTAGGTGGCGCTCTAAAAAACACACGGCTGGCCCCGGGCCCCGAGGCGGACGCGTGGGTACCGGTCCCGGTCGCTCCTAGCCTGAGTTATTTTATACGCGCTGCAGTGGCGGTGGTCCTCCACCAGGGGGCGCAATCACTTTTGCATCCGTTCCGGAGGTAGTGGGACCAGGTGGTACCCTCGAATTCCCAGTGAGCCCAAAAATATGGCAGGTCGTTTTGTATACTTTTGGTTATACTTTTGGGTAGTTTGGGGTACTTTTGTGTGCTTTTGGTTATACTTTTGGGTAGTTTGGGGTACTTTTGTGTGCTTTTGGTTATACTTTTGGGTAGTTTGGGGTACTTTTGTGTGCTTTTGGTTATACTTTTGGATAGTTTGGGGTAGTTTTGTGTGCTTTTGGGTGTACTTTTGGGTACTTTTGGGTAGTTTGAGAGGTTTTGTGTACTGTTGTGTACTTTTGGAACTTTTGAACAAGCTCAATAGGGAACAACGGTATGTATGATGATGTCAGACTTCATAGACGTCAATAGGACTTTTACATAACGAGTAACAGACTCCAACTTTTGCACACGGATAGCTCAGGTTTTTGCCTATGTTCTTAAGTACCATGCATAGTAATACATAAGGACCACAAGTCTACATTAGAAACGGAGGGGGAGAGTGATTTAATCCGTTTGGTCCGTTGGTCTGTCCGTTTTTCTCTCTGTCCGCACCCTTATGGACAACACTCAACCCGACGGATTAAAACCGATAAAAACGTACGTACGCATGAACTACCCATGGCGAACTTTTGTCAACCGTGGGGGCAGTACTGAGGGCGAAATGTTTTTTTTTTTTTTTTTTTTTTTTACGATTCTGAATCCATTGCAAGCATTTGTTTTGTACAAAAAAAAAAAAGAATTCCTTGGGATAAAAACAACCTGACAA
>NC_137833.1:1766982-1791982 GCF_963921795.1 Nannobrachium achirus | reverse complement strand
CCCTTAGTTGAGAGAGAGATGAAGCAGGGACCCCCCACAATCTGTTCATAGGTTCCATATAGTTTCATTGTTTGACATCACAATCATCAGTGTATTTTGGATTCATGTCAATTTGTGTTTTCAGATATTTAACCACTTGAACCGTCAATACTTAATAAACTTGACCTTTCACTCTGTACTTAGTCCGCTCTTTTTTCCCTCTACACTGAACCTCTTTGCCGTAAATAGCCGATCTACAAGCTCACAACGCCTCTCAGCGCGAGGCGTTGTGAGCTTGTAGATCTGCTATTTTTGGCAAAAAAATATGGACGCTAGGGTTCAAGTAGGGGTCCCGGACCTCCATTAGTAACTCTGAGGACCCCCTGTAGTAACGCCAGGGTGGGGGTCCCCAGTTCAAATATGTTTATTTATTTTGGGGGTCACGGCCTAAAAAGGTTTGAGAAGCCCTGGTATAGAGCATTAACAAATTCATCCACCAGGGGCATTGACAACTCATTCTTATGACTGCATTGTCTGAAGGAATAATACGTTTAACTATGTACCTGTACAAAATACCTAACAATAAAGTACAACCTTGAACCTTGAACGATGAAATAAACGTTATTAATAAATGACCAACGTTGGACATGTTACGTTTTCATCAGGGTATGATGAAATAAACGTTATTAATAAATGACCAACGTTTGGACATGTTATGTCTTCATCAGGGTAAATAAACTTTATTAATAAATGACCAACGTTCGGACATGTTACGTCTTCATCAGGGTATGAGTGACATGTTACGTCTTCATCAGGGTATGAGTGACATGTTACGTCTTCATCAGGGTATGAGTGACATGTTACGTCTTCATCAGGGTATGAGTGACATGTTACGTCTTCATCAGGGTATGAGTGACACGTTACGTCTTCATCAGGGTATGAGTGACACGTTACGTCTTCATCAGGGTATGAGTGACATGTTACGTCTTCATCAGGGTATGAGTGACATGTTACGTCTTCATCAGGGTATGAGTGACATGTTACGTCTTCATCAGGGTATGAGTGACATGTTACGTCTTCATCAGGGTATGAGTGACATGTTACGTCTTCATCAGGGTATGAGTGACACGTTACGTCTTCATCAGGGTATGAGTGACACGTTACGTCTTCATCAGGGTATGAGTGACATGTTACGTCTTCATCAGGGTATGAGTGACATGTTACGTCTTCATCAGGGTATGAGTGACATGTTACGTCTTCATCAGGGTATGAGTGACATGTTACGTCTTCATCAGGGTATGAGTGACACGTTACGTCTTCATCAGGGTATGAGTGACACGTTACGTCTTCATCAGGGTATGAGTGACATGTTACGTCTTCATCAGGGTATGAGTGACATGTTACGTCTTCATCAGGGTATGAGTGACATGTTACGTCTTCATCAGGGTATGAGTGACATGTTACGTCTTCATCAGGGTATGAGTGACATGTTACGTCTTCATCAGGGTATGAGTGACACGTTACGTCTTCATCAGGGTATGAGTGACACGTTACGTCTTCATCAGGGTATGAGTGACACGTTACGTCTTCATCAGGGTATGAGTGACATGTTACCTCTTCATCAGGGTATGAGTGACATGTTACCTCTTCATCAGGGTATGAGTGACATGTTACCTCTTCATCAGGGTATGAGTGACATGTTACGTCTTCATCAGGGTATGAGTGACATGTTACGTCTTCATCAGGGTATGAGTGACATGTTACGTCTTCATCAGGGTATGAGTGACATGTTACCTCTTCATCAGGGTATGAGTGACATGTTACGTCTTCATCAGGGTATGAGTGACATGTTACCTCTTCATCAGGGTATGAGTGACATGTTACCTCTTCATCAGGGTATGAGTGACATGTTACGTCTTCATCAGGGTATGAGTGACATGTTACGTCTTCATCAGGGTATGAGTGACATGTTACCTCTTCATCAGGGTATGAGTGACATGTTACGTCTTCATCAGGGTATGAGTGACATGTTACGTCTTCATCAGGGTATGAGTGACATGTTACGTCTTCATCAGGGTATGAGTGACATGTTACCTCTTCATCAGGGTATGAGTGACATGTTACGTCTTCATCAGGGTATGAGTGACATGTTACCTCTTCATCAGGGTATGAGTGACATGTTACGTCTTCATCAGGGTATGAGTGACATGTTACCTCTTCATCAGGGTATGAGTGACACGTTACGTCTTCATCAGGGTATGAGTGACATGTTACGTCTTCATCAGGGTATGAGTGACATGTTACCTCTTCATCAGGGTATGAGTGACATGTTACGTCTTCATCAGGGTATGAGTGACATGTTACGTCTTCATCAGGGTATGAGTGACATGTTACGTCTTCATCAGGGTATGAGTGACATGTTACGTCTTCATCAGGGTATGAGTGACATGTTACGTCTTCATCAGGGTATGAGTGACATGTTACGTCTTCATCAGGGTATGAGTGACATGTTACGTCTTCATCAGGGTATGAGTGACATGTTACGTCTTCATCAGGGTATGAGTGTGGTTGCCCTGTGAGAGCAACCACACTCAGGGGCGTCACAACGAGGGGGAAAGTGGGACTGAGTCACCACCAGGGCCCAAGGTGGAGGGGCCTTCGTTATTTTATACTTTAGCTGGGATCACAATTTTTCAAAAAATAGCAGATCTACAAGCTCGCAGCGTGGCACTCGAGCTTGTATATCTGATATTTTTCAATAGTTTTTAGACACATTAGCATACACATAGCCAAAAGGATGAACATAAGAAAGGTGGTAGGCGTATTTCCATTATGGTCCTTTGCAATACAATATAATACTAAAGTAATAAATAAAATCAACCAACAAACTCGTTTCCTACAGAGGATCGCCCCGATGGTCAATTTCAACACACTGAAGACCATAGCTTGTGCAATAATCCAGCCTCTCTTTGACTACGGAGTCCACGTATGGTATCGTGACGCCCCACAAGCCCTAAAAACTAAACTCCAAACAGCCCAAAACAAACTAATTAGGGTCCTGCTTAACCTTCCCTATCAGACTCACCTCACCGCTACTCACCAGTTAAGAGTGGGGTGGCTCAGAGTTGATGACAGAGTACAGCAACTTGCAATGGGCCTGGTGTACAAGATACACTACACCACTATGATACCCAAGTACCTGTCAAAATACTTTATAAACGTTAAGGATGTCCACAATTACAACACCAGAGGCAGCGCCACAGATCACGTTCAACCCAGAGTCAACTCAAAGAAAGGGTCAAACTCGTTCTTCTGCTATACCAGAAAAATGTGGAATGCCCTACCGAAGGTCTTAAAGGAGTGTGGATCACTAGCATCCTTTAAAATCGCCCTGAAAAACCATTTACAGGCAGCAGCCGTTCGCAACTGGTAAAACAAACCTAGCCCAGCCCTACCCTCCCCTGACCCTTCTTTGTATATACTTACTGTTTGTTTAGACTTACTGTTTTTTTTTGTTCTTTCTTTTTTTTTACCGACTATATCTACTTCATAGTACTGTGTTCTATCCGTCTGTCATTCAATGTTATATAAGATACTTAAATGGTTTCCTGTGGAAATAAGCCTAGCCTTTTCTAGGATCTCCTTTTAGTAGACCTTGTACCAGTGAACTGTACCATCATGAAACTGTACCTTTTCCTATGCAAACTCCTAATAAAGTCTCCAATCAATCAATCAATCAATCAATCAATCAATCAATCAATCAATCAATCAATCATACAATAATACAATAATACAATAACACAGTACAACAATATTCTCTAAAAGCATCTTACTGTTGCAAATGGGACATAGTTATAGTTATGAAAATTGTCTTTTTTCATTTAGCCATCTTTTGTGAGCAGATTTAAAAGTGTCCTTTGAGACTATGGATTTAAGTTTCCTAGGAAGTCCATTCCACATAACGGCTGCTGAGTATAGGAGTGTGCTCTTTCCCAGACCGCTGTTATTATTATTTTTTTTCAGTGGTGCTCAAAGTTTTTGATGTGAAGGACCCCCAAAATGTCATGATATGTATTTGGCCACGGATCCCCCATCTCAAAATATTTAGTTCCATGTTCGCTGAAAAAATACTTAAAATGTAAAGATTTATGCACACGTTTTCACGAATAGATCTACAAGATCTAGTAGATCTGCTATTTTTCAATAGCTAAAGTATAAAATAATTCCAGGCCCCTCCGTCTTGGGCCCTATAATAACTCGTCCCCCCCCCCCCCCCCCCCCCCCCCCCCCCCCGTGACGCCCCTGTATAACAGCAAGACACACCATAACACCAACTATAATCTGGCAATAGACCCTATTCACGCCCCGCCCACTCAGCACATTTCTCAGCAACTTCCTGGTGCTGACGTCAGCTTTGAAGGGTAAACTGACACAGAAATCGCTGGACTTAAAGCCAACAAATCATTATTTCAAACGGTAAAGTAAATTATAACGCTTTGTGCCTTTTACTATCCGTATTTTATACTTTACTATTCGGAAATTGCATTAAATTTGCGATTTCTGTGTCAACTCTATGGGCTTTTAGCAGGATTTACCCTTCAAAACATCACTTCAGCACCAAGGAAGATCAAAGAAGGAAGGGACACCAACGTCATTTTAGGCTCCATGGCCATCCACCATGACACTTTGGGTGGCGGAAGTGGCACCGGAGGTTCGGTGAATAACATTGCGTCTATGAGCTTCGGCTGGGACAGCTCATGAACAAAAAATTATTCTGAACGATAGAGACCTTTATAAAACACTCAGCTCAGGAATATAAAAGAAAACATGTCACACATTGTTTTGTGCTGTGTTGCTTTACGGTGAGTACACTGTATAACATTATAGAGGCATCTAAAGAGCACAATTTACGTTTCTGAACGAGATCGTATCGCGAGACTCTCCACCATTCCCTGTCTGGAATCCAAATCTCGCGATAGCTCCGAGACAGAAACGGCCGCCGCCGCCGTTTAGCTGCCTCAATAACATGATGTACCGTGCACCTCGAAAAGCAAGTGATTGTAAAAATACCTGTGATATGTCTTCTTTTATATTCCTGGAGCGACTATACAACAAAGGTCTCTATCGTTCAGAATTATTCTTTGTTCATGAGCTGTCCCAGCCGAAGCTCATAGACGCAATGTTATTCATCGAGCTTACGTTGCAACTTCCGCCACCCAAAGTGTCATGGTGGATGGACCGTGGTGTGGGCGGGACTTCCAGCGACTTCTCCTTCTTTGGATACTTCTGTTCAGCACCAGGAAGTTGCTGAGTGGGAGGGGCGTGAATAGGGCTAATAAGGGAACATTGAACAAAGGGAGGTTTAAATAGACACAACACACACATGATTGGCTACAGCTAAACAATACACTGGTGAACACAATTGCTGATCACAGGACAGGTGAGACAAGGCAGGTAACAGTAACAAGGTCAACCAGGAAACACTAGGACATCACTTCACAATAAAGGTACACACCAGACAGTCGTACGTACTCGCTTCCAAAAATGCTTAAGTCTTCTAAGGTATGAATTACAACGTATGTTTTCTTTTTGATAATCATTAGGGCTGGGATGCGATTAAAAGTTTTAATCTAATTAATTACAGGCTCTGTGATTAATTAATCGCAATTAATCGCATTTTAATCGCACATCGATATTTGACCTGAGAAGCATTTTTTTCAAGTAAAACACATTTTGTTGTACGAGTGAATCAACGAGTGAGTTTTTTAAATCTAAATTTCGCATCCACTGGGCCAAGCAAAGCGCTCTGATCAGCTACTTCTCCCTTTGCGTTTGTTGTCTCTTCTTGGTTGGTGCATCGCTATGATCAGTATGCCCGAAACTGAAGGTTCTGTGGTGTAAAAGCTAAGTGTGTTAACCCTTAACCCTAACCCTAACCCTTAAAATGCGTTAATTTTTTTAATCGCGTTAATTTTCTGTAATTAATTAATCGCAATTAATCAGTTAAAGTCCCAGCCTTAATAATCATGCATTGCTGCTCACTCACACTATTACACAATTCCTCCCAGTATAAATCATTTTCATACTTTTTAGAAATAGTTAGATCAGCAAACTAATACGATGTGTTGCAATGTGACACATTGTGATGCAACGTGAATGCTATTCTCACTATTTTTGAAATAGTGATACTGACCATAAATGCTAAATGGTTCCCTATATAGCACTTTTTTATCCGAGGCACTTGACAATGATACTGACCATGATACTGACATGATACTGACATGATACTGACCATGATACTGACATGATACTGACCATGATACTGACATGATACTGACCATGATACTGACCATGATACTGACATGATACTGACCATGATACTGACCATGATACTGACATGATACTCTGACCATGATACTGACATGATACTGACCATGATACTGACCATGATACTGACATGATACTGACCATGATACTGACCATGATACTGACCATGATACTGACATGATACTGACATGATACTGACCATGATACTGACCATGATACTGACATGATACTGACATGATACTGACCATGATACTGACCATGATACTGACATGATACTGACCATGATACTGACCATGATACTGACATGATACTGACCATGATACTGACATGATACTGACCATGATACTGACCATGATACTGACATGATACTGACCATGATACTGACCATGATACTGACATGATACTGACATGATACTGACATGATACTGACCATGATACTGACCATGATACTGACATGATACTGACATGATACTGACCATGATACTGACATGATACTGACCATGATACTGACATGATACTGACCATGATACTGACATGATACTGACCATGATACTGACATGATACTGACCATGATACTGACATGATACTGACAATGATACTGACCATGATAGTGACATGATACTGACATGATACTGACCATGATACTGACCATGATACTGACATGATACTGACCATGATACTGACATGATACTGACCATGATACTGACCATGATACTGACCATGATACTGACATGATACTGACATGATACTGACATGATACTGACATGATACTGACCATGATACTGACCATGATACTGACATGATACTGACCATGATACTGACATGATACTGACATGATACTGACCATGATACTGACCATGATACTGACATGATACTGACCATGATACTGACCATGATAGTGACATGATACTGACATGATACTGACCATGATACTGACCATGATACTGACATGATACTGACATGATACTGACATGATACTGACCATGATACTGACATGATACTGACATGATACTGACCATGATACTGACCATGATACTGACATGATACTGACATGATATGAATTTGTTATCCTATGCATTTGTTATACTATTGTACTGACATATTATCTTGCTTGTTATAGTGATGTGTATCTGCTTATTGTAAGTCGCTTTGGATTAAAAGCGTCTGCTAAATGCCTAAACTGTGAACTGACCATGATACTGACCATGATACTGACCATGATACTGACCATGATACTGACCATGATACTGACCATGATACTGACATAATACTGACATGATACTGACCATGATACTGACCATGATACTGACCATGATACTGACATAATACTGACATGATACTGACATGATACTGACCATGATACTGACCATGATACTGACCATGATACTGACCATGATACTGACCATGATACTGACATGATACTGACCATGATACTGACCATGATACTGACCATGATACTGACATGATACTGACCATGATACTGACCATGATACTGACCATGATACTGACCATGATACTGACCATGATACTGACCATGATACTGACATGATACTGACCATGATACTGACCATGATACTGACCATGATACTGACCATGATACTGACATGATACTGACCATGATACTGACATAATACTGACATGATACTGACATGATACTGACCATGATACTGACCATGATACTGACCATGATACTGACCATGATACTGACCATGATACTGACCATGATACTGACATGATACTGACATGATACTGACCATGATACTGACATGATACTGACATGATACTGACCATGATACTGACCATGATACTGACCATGATACTGACCATGATACTGACCATGATACTGACCATGATACTGACATGATACTGACCATGATACTGACCATGATACTGACATGATACTGACCATGATACTGACCATGATACTGACCATGATACTGACCATGATACTGACCATGATACTGACCATGATACTGACATGATACTGACCATGATACTGACCATGATACTGACCATGATACTGACATGATACTGACCATGATACTGACCATGATACTGACCATGATACTGACCATGATACTGACATGATACTGACCATGATACTGACCATGATACTGACATGATACTGACCATGATACTGACATGATACTGACATGATACTGACCATGATACTGACATGATACTGACCATGATACTGACCATGATACTGACCATGATACTGACCATGATACTGACATGATACTGACCATGATACTGACCATGATACTGACATGATACTGACCATGATACTGACATGATACTGACCATGATACTGACATGATACTGACCATGATACTGACCATGATACTGACCATGATACTGACCATGATACTGACCATGATACTGACCATGATACTGACATGATACTGACCATGATACTGACCATGATACTGACATGATACTGACCATGATACTGACATGATACTGACCATGATACTGACATGATACTGACATGATACTGACCATGATACTGACCATGATACTGACCATGATACTGACCATGATACTGACCATGATACTGACCATGATACTGACCATGATACTGACATGATACTGACCATGATACTGACCATGATACTGACATGATACTGACCATGATACTGACATGATACTGACATGATACTGACATGATACTGACCATGATACTGACATGATACTGACCATGATACTGACCATGATACTGACCATGATACTGACCATGATACTGACCATGATACTGACCATGATACTGACCATGATACTGACATGATACTGACCATGATACTGACCATGATACTGACATGATACTGACCATGATACTGACATGATACTGACCATGATACTGACCATGATACTGACCATGATACTGACCATGATACTGACCATGATACTGACATGATACTGACATGATACTGACATGATACTGACCATGATACTGACATGATACTGACATGATACTGACCATGATACTGACCATGATACTGACCATGATACTGACCATGATACTGACCATGATACTGACATGATACTGACCATGATACTGACCATGATACTGACATGATACTGACCATGATACTGACCATGATACTGACATGATACTGACCATGATACTGACCATGATACTGACCATGATACTGACCATGATACTGACCATGATACTGACCATGATACTGACATGATACTGACCATGATACTGACCATGATACTGACATGATACTGACCATGATACTGACCATGATACTGACATGATACTGACCATGATACTGACATGATACTGACATGATACTGACCATGATACTGACCATGATACTGACATGATACTGACCATGATACTGACCATGATACTGACCATGATACTGACCATGATACTGACCATGATACTGACCATGATACTGACCATGATACTGACATGATACTGACCATGATACTGACCATGATACTGACATGATACTGACCATGATACTGACCATGATACTGACCATGATACTGACCATGATACTGACATGATACTGACCATGATACTGACCATGATACTGACATGATACTGACCATGATACTGACATGATACTGACATGATACTGACATGATACTGACCATGATACTGACCATGATACTGACATGATACTGACCATGATACTGACATGATACTGACATGATACTGACATGATACTGACCATGATACTGACCATGATACTGACATGATACTGACCATGATACTGACCATGATACTGACCATGATACTGACCATGATACTGACCATGATACTGACATGATACTGACCATGATACTGACATGATACTGACATGATACTGACCATGATACTGACCATGATACTGACCATGATACTGACCATGATACTGACCATGATACTGACCATGATACTGACATGATACTGACCATGATACTGACCATGATACTGACATGATACTGACCATGATACAGGGGGTATTAATGAAATCTGGGAATAAATTCTTTACCAAGAAATGTCAAGAGTTGAAAAAATAAATAAATTCTGCCATCGATGGGTCTCCGGGCAGATTGGACGAGTCTGCAATGCTCACAATGGCAGCAAGGGCGAGCTCCCAAAGCGTCCAATGCAATCCGGACGGATCGGACACGTCATTGTGGGCTCGCCTATAAGGCGAGCACACTTTAGATATTGTCATTATTAGTGTGGTTGCCCTTACAGGGCAACACACTATAGTCCTCGGGAAACTTTATTTATTCTTCTAGATAAACTTTTATTTCGGCGCGTTTCATAGGGTGACCATACGTCCTCTTTTGCCCGGACATGTCCTCTTTTAGGGGGCTGTCCGGCCGGTCCGGGGGGGTTTTATAAATTCCTTCAAATGTCCGGGGTTTCGCGCATATCACGGTTTAAGCACGGACATTTACAATGCACGTTCAATGGTTCGTTTGGAAACACACTGTGAGAGGCGCTAACCCCGGAACGTGTATTATTCATACTCCTCTCTGCCTGCGCTGCGAGCGATACCTCCCTCCCTCAGCCTGTCTCGCTTTCAGATCAGAGGCAGAGCATAGCTCTGCAGCAGATCGCGCAGCGCAGAGCCAAACGAACTGCAAACGCTATTAATGCTCACTCCCTCAGCAACTGTGGTGAAGGAATCTTGCCTGCTACTCCCTCAATCCTGGTCTAAAAATGACGGGAGACGGCTCTACGGATGCGTATCGACGAGGCGAAGGTGCTCGCGACGACCGCGGCTTTCAATCACTGATGAAATGCATAAACAGTGCGAGTGACCAACATTGAGAAGCAGAGCGTTCTGTCAGCAAACTGGTAGTCTTCTGTGTCCATTTAGGCATTTACAAATAAAAGTTCTGCTTCAAGCCCATAACACTGCAAAGTAGCTTACAAGACAGTCTGTGCGAGGTGAGAGCTCTTCTGCTAACTAAATTGACAGAATCTTTTCTACAACCTTGTAAAGCAGAAGATACGTCGGTTTGAATAGTGGGCTACCTCTCTTGTATTTAATTACAAAGCTGAACGTTCATACAGGAGCCAAAAGGCATAGTTTATCAGTGGATCTTTAGCCTATTAATAGATTTGTAAAGGGTCCAATTGGAACCCCCTCAAAATTGAATACATAATAGGCTATTAGTGGTATAGGGCATAATTGAGCGGTAAACTAGAAATAGAAAAACAATTGGGGGAAAAACTATATATATATATATATATTATATATATATATATATATATATATGCCGTGTAGAGTGTCCTCTTTTTGGATTTTCAGAATATGGTCACCCTAGCGTTTCACCGTCCACAGTTTTTGCGCCACACACTCGCGCCATATGTCAAATCGACCGGGTTCATCGGGAATCGTGTGCTATTATTGCGATAAGAGAAAAGTTGTATCGTTTAATTGATATTAATTTATTAGTGAATTAATTTTTCCCATTGACTTATAATGGGAATCACAAAAACTCACATTCAATTATTTTTCTCTCACAAACCATTGGGGCTACAGTTTCAAAACTTGGAGAGGAGGTTCATAATGCAGGCAAGGATTAACTGAAAAATAATTACAACATTCGGCCTCATGGTGGCGCTATAACAGCTCACTTTACGTTTTGGCTTATAACTCTTGAACCGTAGGTTGGAAAATTAAAATTATTTTTTCCCTGGATTCCTTGGGTCATGACGCATCTCCCTATATAGGCCACGCCCATTTGCGTCAGGATAGATTTTCCGCCATTTTGAATTTTCTTCAAAACACACTTTTCGCTCCTTATCCTACATATTTTCTCCAAATGTCACAAAAATGGGTACACGTGATCTATGGACCCATGCGATAAACATATTCAAGCGATATTTCGATAGTCCATACCGTTCGCCCGTAACAGTCTTACGAAGTTCGCGGGAGAGGCCCGGTTCGCGAAAAATAGCCATGAATCACAAACGAAACATCCAGTCAGCACCAAATTTTAACCACAAATCGTGGGTGGTATACTCAACAGATCCCCAAAAGCATTTCCACCTCGACCCATAGGGGGCGCCACAAACGCGCAAACGTAACTGTTTCATGCCAAAATGTGTTTTTCAGGGGGAACGACCCTCTCAAAACGAAACACAAACAATCTCGGGAGTGACATGAGAACGTAATCACCTTGGAAAATTTGTGGGAGGAGCGGGCAACCACACTCGCAATTTCCCAAATTGCACATTTTCTAGTTGTGGGCTCGCCAGTACCTGGCGAGCACACTTTAGATATTGTCATTATTTATCTATCAGGCAGGCAGTCATATCAAGTATCAAAAAACTTCGGTTCCTTTCTACTCCTACATACTTAGTGAGAAAATGAAAATAAAAACATCAATGTGTTCAGTTTACAGTGGCGAAGTGTGCTATTATTTTATATAGCAATCGGCCAAATGGTGGCGCTGTAGGAAGCCTTCGAAAGTGCGATCTTTGAACAGGTATAGCTCATGCTGTGTTTGAGGTACAGCCATGAAACCTGTATACACTTATGCGTCTCCTCATGCCGAACAACTTTTACCCTCTAACTTTTGACCTCTGACCTTTAGGTCTCCCACAATTCAGAATAATATGAAAAACAGTAAAAATCTATCTCCTCCTGGGTTTTTTTCGTTACGCGCACAAAACTTTTTTTACATGAACTTTGGACCAATACGGTCAGATTTATCTCGGCGGATTTCTTTTAAAGTGAAATATAATTTTTTAATAATTCTATCAATATTGCGGTTTTATGCAAATTATTCTTCTGCCTCTAAAACATACATGCAAAGTTACACGTTCATGGCATTTGGCAAAGATGTGGAGGGTTAGTCAAAGTATCACTGAAACCAATTTTATTCCAATCGGCCAAAGGGGGGCGCTATACGAAGCGTTTGAAAATTCAAACTTCAAACGGGCATGAGTCATGACTCGTTTCGTTTGAAGACATGCAACTTGTTACACGCGTGCTTTGACTCGAGCGGAAGACATCTGTGTCGTTGTTAAGTAAGCTCCGCCCTTCGATTTTCCGCCACTTTGAGCAGTTTGTAAAACGCGTAAACCCGCTTTTATTCTGGAATTTTCGCGTCACGTGCACAAAACTTTTTTTACGTGAACTTTGGACCGATATCTAAAGATCTGTCAGATCGGATTTCTTTAACATTGAAACATGCTATTTTAAATAATTCAAACAATATTGCATTTTTATGCAAATTATTCTTCTGCCTCTAAAACATACAAGCAAAGTCACATTTTCATGACAAAATAGTGTAGAGGGTTAGTTCAAATATCACTGAAACCAATCTTACCCCAAATGGCCAAAGGGGGGCGCTATATAATTTTGAGCAGTTTGTAAAACGCTTAAACCCGTTTTTATTCTAGGATTTTTTTTGCAATTTGCATGAAACATTCTACACGCAATCTAAGGACCTTTATCTAACATGCCTATGAAGTGCACACAAAAAAATTATAAAATAATAATAATAAATATAGCTGCAAGCAGCGATAAAGTGTCCAAAGCCAAAAACACCTCAAATCATGAACACAGCCTGGGATGTGCGTGAAATCTTGCAAGCACATTCCCAATAGGTCAAGGAACAGATACCAACCTTCTCACATTGGCCTGTTATAGCGCCACCAGCGGGTCAACTTTTGCACAACACATTTTTGGAACAAAATGGACCAATCTTTGACGTCAGTAACGTCAAAGAACAATATTTTTCTAGTTATTTATTTGTTTATCTATCAGACAGTAGTTGTGGGCTCGCCTATAAAGGCGAGCACACTTTAGATGTTGTCATTATTTATCTATCAGTCATATCATGCATACTGTAGACGGGAACTTCGGTTCCTTTCTACTCCTACATACTTAGTGAGAAAATGAAAATAAAAACATCAATGTGTTCAGCTTACAGTGGCGAAGTGTGCTATTATTTTATACAGCAATCGGCCAAATGGTGGCGCTGTAGGAAGCCTTCGAAAGTGCGAACTTTGAACAGGGATAGCTCATGCTGTGTTTTAGGTACAGCCATGAAACCTGTATACATGTATGCGTCTCCTCATGCCGAACAACTTTTACCCTCTAACTTTTGACCTCTGACCTTTAGGTCTCCCACAATTCGGAATAATATGAAAAACAGTAAAAATCTATCTCCTCCTGGGTTTTTTTCGTTACGCGCATGAAACTTTTTTCACATGAACTTTGGACCAATACGGTCAGATTTATCTCGGCGGATTTCTTTTAAAGTGAAATATAATTTTTTAATAATTCAATCAATATTGCGGTTTTATGCAAATTATTCTTCGGCCTCTAAATCATACATGCAAAGTTACACGTTCATGGCATTTGGCAAAGATGTGGAGGGTTAGTCAAAGTATCACCGAAACCAATTTTATTCCAATCGGCCAAAGGGGGGCGCTATACGAAGCGTTCGAAAATTCAAACTTCAAACGGGCATAAGTCATGACTCGTTTTGTTTGAAGACATGCAACTTGTTACACGCGTGCTTTGACTCAAGCGGAAGACATCTGTGTCGTTGTTAAGTAAGCTCCGCCCCCCGATTTTCCGCCATATTGAGCAGTTTGTAAAACGCGTAAACCCGCTTTTATTCTGGAATTTTCGCTCCACGTGCACAAAACTTTTTTTACGTGAACTTTGGACCGATATCTAAAGATCTGTCAGATCGGATTTCTTTAAAATTGAAACATGCTTTTTTAAATAAATTCAATGAATATTGCAGTTTTATGCAAATTATTCTTCTGCCTCTAAATCATACATGCAAAGTAACATGTTCATGGCATTTGGCAAAGATGTAGAGTGTTAGTCCAAATATCACTAAAACCAATCTTACCCCAATTGGCCAAAGGGGGGCGCTATATCATTTTGAGCAGTTTGTGAAACCCGTTAGGATTTTTTTTTTGCAATTTGCATGAAACATTCTACACACAATCTAATGACCTTTATCTAATATGCCTATGAAGTGCACACACACAAAAACATAATAATAATGAATATAGCTGCAAGCAGCGATAAAGTGGCCAAAGCCAAAAACACCTCAAATCATGAACACAGCCTGCAATGTGCGTGAAATCTTGCAAGCACATTCCCAATAGGTCAAGGAACAGATACCACCCTTCTCACATTGGCCTGTTATAGCGCCACCAGCGGGTCAACTTTTGCACAACACATTTTTGGAACAAAATGAACCAATCTTTGACGTCAGTAACGTCAAAGAGAGCACTGCCTGCGATCTTGACGTTTTGTACTTTTATAGCCATTGTTTTCTGGCTTGAAGCGAGCCCACAATTGTTTCGAAGGAACAATATTTTTCTAGTTTACAAGCTGCCATTGCAAGCATTTGTTTTGCACTAAAAACATTCCTTGGGTTAAAAACGGCCCCCACCCTAACGGCTTTATGAGGGTCCATGGCATGGCGGAGAGGTGAGCCCCTGACCTCTTGACCTCTTAGCGTGTACTTATAGCGTGTGTCATGGAATGTGTTAGAGGAGCGCTCCGTGTTCCACTGAACTCCTTCTCAAAGGTAAGTGAGTTCCTGTAACCTTCCTAGCCTCGCAACAGCCAGACTCTCCAAAAGGAGAGTCTGGGAGTTCCCCATAGACAATGCATTACGCAGCTTTTATTTGCGATTTGTGAACTCGCATCGGACATGGGGTCCGCCATGTTTGTTGTCAAAATGCGAGAGCTGTAGCAGCCGCTCGACCAATCAGGAGCGGTGTGAGGCGGGTTCGCTCGAAATGCAGCCTTTTGATTGGAAATTGAGAACCTAATTCTAATAAAGAGACTCGATAGGAGGAACACCAGACCGAGAAAGGAAGCACATTGGTGATGACGTAACTCGGGATGCTAACCTTCCACCCAGAGCCTTGCAACATCCCCCTTTATCTGGCGTCCCAGGTGTTATCATGCTGTGTAGAATGCAGTGGCCCTACAACCAGGGACCCTCAGTGGCCCTACAACCAGGGACCCTCAGTGGCCCTGCGAACTTGTAGATCTGCTATTTTTGAAGAAGCATGATTTTTGCGGGGGGGGGGGGGGGGGGGGGGGGGGTCCCTGGAACAACATATTTTGAGCCAGGGGTCCGCGGGCCAAATGCATGCAACTTTTCGGGGTCCTTGACATGACAAACTTTGAGGACCACTGATTTAGAAGAAGGATTTAGAAGACTTTTATAGAATGGGATAAAAAATATTCAAAGACACAAAATGTTCCAGATTCTTCAAAAATAGCAGATCTACAGTAACTTATAGTGTTGTCAAAAATATCGATTTATCGAAAAGTATTGATTTTGAATATCGATTTTCAATATTACTTTTCCATAGTATCGATAATATCGATACTCAGTTTTTACCTCTCTTGTTGGTTTACACCAACGTTACTTTCATGTGTATCCTTCCTACTTTGGCTTATTCCTAGTTATTTTAAAGGCCTACCGGTATTGGTACTTAGAATGTGAAAACATCAAAGGCAGGCCTTTAAAAAGCGCACCACCATCTACCTCAAGAAGTTCTGTATTTTTCTTTAAAGAAAAATCGCTGTGGTTGCGTGGTATCGAGAATGAGTGATTCCATGGTATCGAGTATCGGAAACTTTCAAAATATCGTATCGAAGTTAGAAATCCAGTATTGTGACAAGCCTAAGTAGGAGTAGGCAGGTTTCCACCCGACATAGATGATGATTTACTGACCAATGGCATGCCTGCCCCCCCCCCCCCCCCCCCCCTCTCACGTGCTGGGGGGGGGGGGGCGAGGGGCGAAACGGGACCCTTACTCACGGGACACACAGGTCAGCAGGTAAAGAGTCATAGAGTGTGTGTGTGTGTGTGTGTGTGTGTGTGTGTGTGTGTGTGTGTGTGTGTGTGTGTGTGTGTGTGTGTGTGTGTGTGTGTGTGTGTGAAAGGTGAGGAGAGATAAATCCTCCTGTTGACCAGATGTCAGACTAGACGGTGGTGTCAGTCAGACGTCTTTTACTTCTCCATGGGCTGTAAGAGCTGTCCTAGATTACAGGTTATCATGATTGATTATGTATGATGTTATAGAGTAGATCATGTATTCATTCATGATTTTATTAATATCTAGGTCTGTATGATGATACTAATACTTGATAGTTAGGAGTAGAGAGGCCTTCAGTAGGCCTCAGTAACTGTTGTTTTGGTAGTATAACTCTAGTGTTGACCATTCTTCTTGGCAGAACTACCTTACCACTGCCCAGAGTGTTAAACTGTACTTCTGTCCATGATATCATGTTACATAAACTTGACCACCACCACCACATAATATAATTGTCTTCTTGTCTCCTCATTTTCTCATGATTATTGATTGATCTGAATTCCACCACAGAGGAAGCCCCTCGCTCCAGAAGCGGCGCCAGATTCCCCTGCTATTAACCCATTTAGGCCTAGAATTATTGAATGCTTTAACCAGTGAACAATAGAAGATATACAAGCTCACATCGCCGGCACCGAGTGCCACGCTGGGAGCTTGTAGATCTGCTATTTTTGAAAAAGTCGTGAAGATGTGTGTAAATCTTTGAATATAATATGTATTTTCAAAGCGAACGATTGTAACTCAAATTTTGCTTCTGGGTGGTCCCTGGAACTAAATATTTTTAGATGAGGGTCCGTGGCCAAATACATATCATTTTGGGGTCCTTCACATGAAAAGGTTTGAGCACCACTGACACAGTAGTCTCTCAAGAACAGACTAACTGAGCTCCAGTTAAGTGAAAAGGACCTTTTCTTTGACGATGGCTGGCCAGATTGCTGACATAGAAACATAGGTTTTTCAAAAAACCTTAGGAGGATTCAAAAGACACTTATAGAACCGGGTCAAAATTCTAATTTTCACGATTTTTTTCAAAAATAGCAGATCTACAAGCTTGCAGCACTGTGAGCTTGTATATCTGCTATTTTTTTAATAGTTAAAGCATAAAATAATGATACACCATAATATGTACCCATTCTAAACTACCAAATCCTAACACTAAATCATCTGAGAAAACTTAACAGGTCCCACCAGTGAACAGGGCACTGCTTTCACCTTAACACATTTCTGCTATAATAAATATGTTAAATCTCAATAATCGGATGATCCCGACTGTGGAAAGCCCGACCCTGATTAACAACTTGAACCGCAGCATCCACAGGCCAAAACAATATAGCAGATCTACAAGCTCACAAGTTTAGATCTTAGTGGATCTGCTATTTCTGGCGAAGAGTCTTGCTGTATAGTTCAAGGTTTAACAAGAGGAGACAGGGTTTCATTTGTGGCGGGACCTTCCCTGTCAATCAAAATCTACAGTAAACTGTGTTTTTTTTACTCTGTTCTGTCTGTGTTTTATTTCTGTCTGAGGTGACCTTTATTTCTGATGCATTTATTGTTATTGTATTGTTTATTGATGCATTTACCTTTATATATTATTCAGATTGATCATTCCAAATTGATAGATTGACTACCAGTGTTCTGATATGGGCCACATGTCCCACATGTTGCTGCTAATGTTACACTGCTGGGTGTGTTGTATCCGAACGCGTTCATGAACACGTTCATATTTTGGGTGAACGTGAACTGAACGTTCTTAGTTTTCCGCTTGATGAACGATATTGCCGAACCGTTCATTCTGACGTCCGTGTACGGCACTCGTCGGCTCGTTCGTGCGGGTCTGTCCTCGCGTCTTTTCTTTTCATTCACATCATGCCCCAATATCACCCAGCTGCAGCCTCGCAAACCTCGCGAAAGTCGCATCCACGAGACAACGTGAGCTTGTGAGATCAGCTATTTTAACCAATGCAGAAACATGCAGATGTTGGATGAAATAATTTCTGTGTGTGGTTCTATATGGGCTGTGTCAATACTTTTGACAAATAATAGCTTGCAGCAATGTCTAACAAAAATACATTTGAATAGCCAAAAGTATAAAAATATTATGGTAAAAAAATAACGAAAAATAACTAAGTTCGTTAATTTTGGGGAACATTTTAGTTTAGAAGTTTTGAACTTGAACTTGAACGAGTTCCTTTTGAAAGTGAACTTTCCCCACACTGACTGCTGGGAGTGTACATGTAGGTCAACAAGATAAGGAGAATAAAACATGTGCGCACCCAGGCTCCGCCTCCTACAGGACACATGAAGCACTGGCGGCCAGAGTGCAGCTCAGGTGTTTCACTAAGACGGGAGGGTTTTACTATGATTAGTCAACATTTGATTAAATAAGACTGGAACCACTTCTACCTTAAACTATTACATCAATAGCAGATATATGTGCCACACTGTGAGCTTGTAGATCTGCTGTTTTTCAATAGTTAAAGCATTAAATAATGGTTAAAGCAATAATGAGTTTCTGTGTTTCACATGGTGTTGCATTATGGGAGGTTTGGTTTGATCTCACTGGACCAGAGTTCATGTTTATCTATCTATCTATCTATCTATCTATCTATCTATCTATCCGTCACACCTTGATAATCACTGTGGACTGACTGACTAAATGTCTGACTGCATTACACACTGGAGAGGAGAGGAGAGGAGAGGAGAGGAGAGGAGAGGAGAGGAGAGGACACACACACAGGTCAGGAGTGTACAGTATGCGTTATTTCCGTGGGGTCATGACCTCTGGGGTCACAGGGATCATGGGACGTTGATGTTGGAGAGGACTGACTGGCTGGCTGGCTGGCTGGCTGGCTGGCTGGCTGGCTGGCTGACTGACTGACTGACTGACTGACTGACTGACTGACTGACTGACTGACGGGAATCACAGAGAGTTGTTTTTCAAAGCCAGGTATTTAAGCATTTAGCAGAGCGACTAACAGAAAGTGGCGTCAGTTCAGAAAAATCTAAGGTATGGCAACATGACTGGTGTCTTGCACGCGCGCAATGTTGCCATACCTTAGCAACAGGCATGATACATTTATTTTAAGAAGTACAGTTTATTTTTTACCCCCGTTTCTATGGTTTCTTGGGCTGGATATGGCAGCCTGGAACGGTTGTTCAAGTGCAACTAAACTTGTCATCTTAGTAAACGTGCCACAATTAACAATAATGCATTGCACCTGTGCAGCTGACCTGCAGAACCTGGGAATATATCATTTTGTCAAGGTGGGGAAAATAAAAATGTGGAGAATATAATTATAATACCTTGTTAAAGTGACCATTTTGTAACATTTTGCATTTGTAGTCATTTTACTGTAATTTATCAACATAATAACCAGCACAGATAGACAAAGAGACATTCATGGATTTATATTTAAAAGTAACTTTTATTTCCCCCCCTGGACCCAGGGTATGGCAGCTGCATACCCCTGCCATACCCAATTGACGCCCCTGATCAAAATCAATAGGAAAGGAATAGTAGGCGATCTAAAAAAAACAATTAGACAGAGCACCTGATCAGTACAAACTTCAACAAATTATAAATAAAAGTGCGCGAGGCATTGTGAGCATGTAGAACGGCTATTTTCACAATATAACTGTGTTATACAAAATTTAATGCATCTTATCCATGAGGACTCCCATCTTTGCCATATCCTAGCTTTTGCTGAACTGACGCCACTGGTTTTTTAGCGAGGGTTCTGTCAGCATCCCTGTGCGGCTGATCTGAGTGAACGGGTGCAAGGGGTTGTCGGGTTCAATCAGGCTTTGAAGGTAAGGAGGAGCCATACCTTTGAAGGTCAGCACATGAACCCTAGCATCCCTGTGCTGGGGAGAACATTCTCTGAGACTGAACATGAACCCTTGCATCCCAGTGCTGGGAGGGAATGCCTATTGCCTGTTATATCTCCTATGGTACCAACATGAATACTGCATGGAATTTTGGACGAAAAGTTTTGGGGTTTGAGAGGCTAATTGTCATCAATTTTTGTGCAAGTCTTTGAATCTAAATCACTGGTTCACAAACTTTTTCATGTCAAGGATCCCCAAAATCACATGCATTTTGCAGCGGACCACCATCTCAAAATATGTTGTTGCAGGGACCCCCCAGAAGCAAATAGTTGAGTTACAAGTGTTCTTTTAAAAAGATATATTTAAAGACTTGCTAAATAAATCACGATTTAAGCTCGCAGCACGGCACCAGCTTGTATGCTATTTTTCAAAAGTTAAAATAATTGCGACAGGTCGCAGTTACTATAAAATCCTCCTCCGGCTGTCAGTCTGTCCGTCACGTCACACTTTCCCCCTAGTCATATCTCCGCCACCGTTGCCCGGATCTATGCCAAACTTTGCAAACACACTCCTTGGCTGCCAAACCACAACCTCATCATTTCTCACATGGCCCTCTTCTTGCACCACCATGAGGCAGATTCTTGCAAAACACATTTATGGACGCTGCTCCTACAGATTTTGCCCTAAAATCACGCACAGCGGTACACAGTATGTCTACAGTCATGTCATCAACATGGATCTGTGCCATTTCCCATTGACCTCACCGCGCGGTGACTAGGACATTAACGACTTGGGATTTTTGCAGGTCGACTCGACTCAGTAAAAAGTTGAGTTGAAGTCGACTTTATCGTTTGATGACGTCATCACATCACACACGACCCCCCAATTATTCTGGGGGGTCCCCAGATGATTAACTTAACGTGAAACATTGTTTTCTCACTCAACAGTAAACAAACCAACATAAAGTTTAAGTGTATAGAGGGTATCTGCACATTTCTAAAGTGACAATTTAAGGACTTTTTAATACCTCTAAAATGGCAAATTAAACATTGGCCAAATTGTCAAATATATAGAGATAGAAATTGTGAAAGTAGCCGATCTACAGTGAGCATGTAGATCTGCTATTTTCACAGTAGAAAGTATACTGTATATGATTTTTTTTTTCAACTTCGACTTTCGACTTTCTCTGGTGGGAGTCGACTTGTGTAATGAAGTCGACTGAATCGACCTTTTCGTTAATGCCCTATAGCGGTGACCTCACAGTGCTCGCTGAGAGCGCCGGTATGTTTTGTCTCAAGTCGTTTGCAACGCAGCTGCAAGGTTAACGAGGTGGGAGGGGCTCTGTGACGTCACTGCATAGCCTACACTGTAGGACCTACCGTCTGCAACCCAAAATGTTGAAAGAGCCATATTGGACCAAAAAACTAAAAATTAAAAGCCTTTTAGAATAAGCCTTATAATGAAGGCAACACATGATGTAAGTGTCTATATTAGCTATATTAGCCTACTATCAAAATGACTAGTAGGCTACAAATACTGTACATAATGAGCATTCATGATTAAATGTTTATTTTCCCTGCAGCGCATCCTGGAGAGAATGTTGAAATGTAATATTTATTCTACACATTTTTACAGCATTGGAGAACATTAAGAATGTTTGTGTCATGTCTGTCCTCCTACAGAAACCACATTAAAACAAATTTTCCATTTTCATACATTTTTGAAAAAGCTCCAGGGAGCCACTAGGGTGGCGCTAAAGAGCCGCATGCGGCTCTAGAGCCGCGGGTTGCTGACCCCCGCTGTAGGTGAAAAGTCACACTCGACGTGACCGATGGCTGCCAGACCATTATAGAGTCTATAAGGAGCTGACAGCCATCAATCACTTCTAGTCATCTTGGAGGCCAGAGAAGGAGGTAGTTATCACCCCCCCCCCCCCCCCCCCCCCTTACCTTAGCCACACCCCCTTGTTTCCCCTATCCTGCACATGTAGTGTTTTTATAACGGCAATATTATTGAATGTTTTCTTTGCTCGCTATTTATTATGTTCATGAATTGAATACTGAGGGCTTTCAATGTAATTCTTTTTTATTTGGGATGTTCCTTTTAGGCAGGGTGTTTAACTGTACTTGTACTGTACTTGTACTGTACTACATTTATATTGTATTGACTATACTTGTACTGTTCTCCATTGTCTAATAAAATAATCAATCAATCAATCAATCAATCAATCAATCAAAACCAAATAGGGTGGCAAGAAGTTTGAGCCTGCATTACAAACCATTGTAAACAATATGGATTATGGAGCGATGCTCCCAAAAACATTGTTGTGAAGTTTGGGGTCCTTGATATTAAAACCAGTGCATTCCACTGCAATGCAATACTAGCTGTCTGCTACCGGTATAGTGTTACATAACTTGATAAACAGCTTATCAAAACATTCACCGGTCGGGCAGTTTTCACTTACGTAAGAGTAGGAATATCGCACGATACAAAAAGTCTGCATTTAACATTTTACTTGAAAGTGAAAAGTACTGGCACCAATATATGCTTACCAAATGGACAAAAATCATGAAGAATTGTTGAAAGATCTAAAAAGCAGGGGCGTCAACTGGGTATGGCAGGGGTATGCAGCTGCCATATCCTGGGTCCAGGGGGGGGGGGGGGGAAATAAAAGTTACTTTTAAATATAATTCCATGAATGTCTCTTTGTCTATCTGTATGATGTTGTTAAATTACAGTAACATAACTTCAAAATTTAACAAAATGGTCACTTTAACAAGGTATTGTGGCACGTTTACTAACATGCCAAGTTTAGCTGCACTTGAACAACCGTTCCAGGCTGGGGGGGGGGGGGGGGGGGGGGGGGGGGCTGAAGCCTGAGGTGTTTCCTGTTCTCATTCCAGACAGAATGATCTGTTTCCTGTCTTCATTCCACAGTGGATGATCTGTTTCCTGTCTTCATTCCACAGTGGATGATCTGTTTCCTGTCTTCATTCCACAGTGGATGATCTGTTTCCTGTTTGCTTATGAAGAAGACAACATGATAGAACGCCTCTCTGCTAATCTTACAATGAATGCACATAATCTCTGTGTGTCTAATATCTGTAAGCCTCTTACCATGAGAGGGAGTGGATTGTTGGCTGGTTTACCACTGTTTCTACCCTGAAACAGTGGTAAATCAGCCAACAACCCATGACCCTCGAATGGTAAATTGCTTTTCTACCACTTCTACCATGTGAAAGAAAACACACAGTTGTAACTTGCAAGGTTATTTAGTTACCACTGTTTTAAGCCAATCAGAATCCAGTATCTGAACATGTGACCACAAAAAGTGGACTAGTCTGGCCCGCACCGACACAAAGCTTGGTAGAGATGGTGGCGAGTGACCATTAACTTTTTCCCTGCCAGATGTTGTTATTTATTATTGGGTTTTGTGCCAGCAAAAGCACCTTACCTTTGCGATGATATAGACAAAGATGTATTCATTTTTTTTTTTTTTTCTCCTTAAAGAGGTGTACCGTGGCTCTACCAGCAGTAGGGGGCAGCCTCATGCAAGAATTAATGTGAAAATGGTCTCAGATAGGCTCTCGTTTGTCAAGGCTGCTCAAGGCTGCTCAGTCGCTACAGAGCAATAGATCCAGAGGAAATCACATGGAATGTTTTGTTACTCCATTGATGTTAACGTCCAGTGGGATTTTGAGAGTACTTTTACGGGAGCTGTTTCAACGGTACACACCCGTGCGACCCCTCATCAGGTTACAGACATCAAACCAAGGTACAAAAGAACGAGCCAAAGAACGTACAATTGGCGTTCCGCCGCCGTCAAAAATGGGGCGAACGGGAACGTTCAAAGCGTTGATAGAGTTAAATGGTAGCGTTTGTTTCGTCTCACTTTAAATGGCCGCTGGGTACTTGCTCTTTTGCTGTTACATCCCCGCCTAGGGGAAAAAGGGGATGCAACATAAATTGGGGATTTAAACCCGCTTTTATTCAATAACTTAAAGTTGTACCATGTAACTTTTTTTATAA
>NC_137833.1:1734482-1761982 GCF_963921795.1 Nannobrachium achirus | reverse complement strand
CGCTGGACGAAGACTACGAACTGTATCCTGTCCAGAGCCGCTGGACGAAGACTACTGAACTGTTTCTGTCCAGAGCCGCTGGACGAAGACTACTGAACTGTTTCTGTCCAGAGCCGCTGGACGAAGACTACTTGAACTGTTTCCTGTCCAGAGCCGCTGGACGAAGACTACGAACTGTATCCTGTCCAGAGCCGCTGGACGAAGACAATACGAACTGTTCTGTCCAGAGCCGCTGGATGAAGACTAAACATGGAAGCTAGGAAAGAGCTGACATGGAAGATAAAGAAACGGCTTCACAAATTGACAGCGGAGGAGCTGTTTGAAGTTGTTGAGAAAATCACACCAGTACCAGATGTCGACTCGTCAACGGTAATTAAGGGTGATGATGAAAGTTGTTTTGATTATATCTGTACTTATTTGAATTGTAAAACACTGGTTGATTCTGAGGATCAGGGTTTTTCACATTTACTGGCTTTGAGAGATGTTGTTAACTCTTATACTGCTTTGAACGTTCCTGTTCGCCCCAATCCTCCAGGGACGTCTGTGCCAATACGCCCGTTCGTTCGTTTGATGTTTTTTATGGATTATGATAAAAGTCGTCCTTGCGCAACTTTTGAATGCATAATTGGTCGTCTGTGTCATTTTGAGGACAGCCGGAAACCTTTCATAAAAAAAAAGTAAACAGACTGTCCTGGCTCCGCCTGCCCAGAGCGACTAGCTGCCAGGGGCGTCAATTGGGTATGGCAGGGGTATGCAGCTGCCATACCTTGACAGGGGGAAATAATAAAAATGTACTTTTCATCGTGCCTGTTGCTAAGGTATGGCAACATGACTGGTGTCTTCACCAGACACCAGTCATGTTGCCATACCTTAGCTTGTTCTGAACTGACGCCACTGCTAGCTGCTAGCAGCATTGAGGGACTATATTGTTTTATGCATCGGGCTGTTAGTAGAGAAAGAGAGAGAGAAACGTTGGTAAAAGCGATCATTTTGTCGGAAATCAGTTGTTTTATAGTATTAGTAGTATAGTAATTGTAGTAGGTAGTAGTATTTAGCAGTACTAGAATATTGAGATGTATTAGGCCAACTCAGCCTCAACTTGCTGGTATCATTCCGCCGAAGTGCGACCCAACCCCCCCTGACCGATAGAAATAAACTTTGTTAGAATTAGGATTACACAACCTACCCGTGTTGGTGACCCAGGACCAGCGCCCATGGTGGTGGTGGTCGTGATGATGACGATGATGATGATGATAATGATGATGAAGAAGAGAAAAAGATCACTGTAGCCATTGTTATTGAAGATAAAAAGATTGAAGAACGTAGGACGTCATCCGCTCCCGACCGGATCAAAAGCCCGAAATTGGAAGCGATCCCAGACTAAGATGGTGCCAGTCGCGAAGAACCGGGGTCCAAAAATGGATCAAGAGCCTCGTGATATTGTGGAAACCGATCCCGACGGAGCTCGACCCCCGTGTAGGATGGATCCCCCCGCCCGGGGGCTCACATCGCCGCAGCAGCAGAGACCCATGTACCGCCGCGAAAAGACGGACAAACTGGGCGATTTGGCCAATGAAGAATGGCTTCCGCGTAGAGACCCCTCGGAGAACAGAGGCCACGATTCTACTGTCCAAAGTAAGACTTCCAATCCAGTGCATGTATGTATTGTATAGTTGTATACTGTATATAGTTGTATACTGTGTGATAACAGAGCATCCGTGTGGAACTGGAAGCCTGGGATGGGGGGATGGTCAGTGGGTAACGGTTTTCCATTGCGACGTGTTGCCACTCCGACATTGGGATCCGGTCTAGAGCCCGCCTACTGCATCCGGCTATTTACACGTACACATACATGCAAGAAATGTTTCCGTATCCGGACCGGATCAGTAACTTGATCCAAGCAGTTAGGATCCACGTGCTTTGTTTGTTTTTGTCGCTACTCAGGACACACGTGGAGTTCCTATCACGCGCGTGCACGTACCGCGTGTAGTGTACGTGCACTGCACAGCCTACTAAGATTATTTGATGGGAATTTAGGATTTATTGGCTTAGTTTGTGTGTGCGTGCGTACGATGCGTGTGTGTGTGAGAGAGAGGGAGAGGTTTCTTTTTATCGTCATCATCATCATCATCATCAGTAGCTGATGATGTAGCTTTTCAGTTCAATTCAAAGGAGCTTTATTGGCATGAGAAAACATACGTTTACATTGCCAAAGCAAGTGTTACAAATAAAAACTGTTGAAAATGGGGAACATAGTTGGAGGGAGTACAGCTTTGTGTAAACAGAGCTATGTTGCATTGTGACATTTTATATAGGTATACAGGGTATAAAGGGAATTTCACTGTGACAGTAAATGCATGGTAACTATTTACTATAACTGCATTTTATGTTATATATGAACTTATTGTAAGTCATTTGCTAAATGTCAAAATTGTAAATTGATTTGTTTAGATATAAACTATTTGATATTTTCCTGGCTATGATTTTAGATGATGAGTCGACGATGATGATGAGCCTACTTCTTCATTTCCACATCGTGGTCGTCCAAGGACAAGGATAGGTAAAGAAAAAACAAACTTTTTTCTGTAAATCAGACTTAGCACCATGCACATGCTCACATAGACATCAAAGGGGGCTTGAGCCCCTGCCCTTTTATCCATCTGTAAAAAGTGCCCTCTCCAGACCATGAATGCTGTTTTTACATAATTACTATATATATATATATATATATATATATATATATTTGTGTGGTAAGCAGGAAGTGCATAGAATGTTAGAGAGGCAGGGGTTGACATTTCTAAAACGGCCTTTTGATGAAAATAGTAGGCCCCCAACCTCCACGCATTCTGCTGTGACGCGTTGTGAGCTTGAAGGTGTACTATTTTTCATGTATTTTATAGTAATTATGTATTTGTATAATTTACAGATCGACCATGGGCTCGTGTACGAGTCACACAAGGATGTGTGTGTGTGTGTGTGTGTGTGTGTGTGTGTGTGTGTGAGAGAGAGGGCGTCACGCATTCTGCTGTGACGCGTTGTGAGCTTGAAGGTGTACTATTTTTAATGTATTTTATAGTAATTATGTATTTGTATAATTTACAGATCGACCATGGGCTCGTGTACGAGTTCAGCAGACCCGGTGGAGCCCTTCCGGAGGAGCCTGGCTGGAGTGAAACAGAATGGAGCCCCAGGCCCTGTGCAGGCTGAATGACACACACGCACGCACGCACGCACGCACGCACGCACGCACGCACACACACATATACACTCTGTAGACATGTAGTGTCACAGTGAGATAAAGAGAACCCTGAAAGCTGAAGCAGGATTCAGGCTGAAGCTCATGTCACTGTGTCAATGTTCTGCACTGCTCTTACTACTGCTCTTACTTCTCTTACACACTAAAAGTGTGTAAAAAGACACTTTTTCTTGTTTTTATTTTTTTGAATTTGTTTGTAAACAACCACTGATCATAGGTGTGATGTTACTGAAGCCAACAATAAAAGGCTAAAGAGAGATTTCTGCCTGAAAATGTATTCTTCACAAAAATGCATTTTTCTCAGCTTTATGTTCTCAAAGAGCTGTTTTTAGGCCACATTCTGCAGCTTCTAGCTAATGAACAGAACAAGATAAAAGCTCGAAATCTTTTTCTGTTGCAAAGTAGACATTCTATTCTACGTTGCCATATAATTGTTGTCTTTATAGTCGAAACCAAATTTCTCCAGTAGGCCTTCAAAGATGAGCGACAATTCTCAATTTAGCTGGCAGTGGATGGAGCTTTTTGTTCAATTCTGTGGCAGTAAAAGAGTTAATGAGATCATTACTCTTCGTTTTACAACACCTACACCTGCTAAAGTAATTAATACGGGGGGTAAGATTGCCGATACATCTCCCACTGATTCTGCTGATCCACAGACGGTTGAGTACCAAATGTTATTGGATAATTATGAGGCTTTGGGCAAGAAATTAGCTGAATGTAGGACTACACTGACACCAGCTCAACACACACCTACCTCTACTGTTTCACCGCAGTCAAATCTGAGTGCAGACACATTAGCTCAGGACCATAGCACTACAAACCCAGCACACAGCCGGCCTGACAGCATGGTTTCTCTTAGAGACTTATCCTTTCTGCAACGTAAAGAATTCAAAATCTATGGGGGTCAGGTGGGAGACAGTACATCAGACATCAGCTACCATGGGCTATGCAAGCAGATTGACGAGGGGCTGAAGGCAAAGCATTCACAGAGTGAAATCATCCAGGGTGTTCTACGCATTGTCAAGCCAGGACAGTTTAAGGACATGCTAATTAACAAGGATGACTTAACCCTTAGTGAGCTCAAGAGCTTCATGCGTTCACACTTGAGTGAAAAGAGTGGAAGTGAGTTATTTCAGGAGTTAATGAGCACTAAGCAGGATGAGCATGAGAGTCCCCAACAATTTCTGTACAGGATGATCGGATTGAAGCAGAAAGTCATGTTTGCATCTAAACAGGGTAACATGGACATTGAATATGAGCCCCGCACAGTCCAGAATGTGTTTTTACGTACAGTTCACCAGGGCCTTCTCCCCAAATACAGTGACATCCGCACTGAACTCAAACCCCTTTTGTCTGATTATGTGGTGTCAGATGAGTCCCTGATAAGGCAGGTGAACAAAGTTTGCAGTGAAGAAAGTGAGAGACAGCGAAGACTGGGACATGGCCCTCGCTCAAAAGTAACACATGCCCACAGTGCTCAACTTGAGAATAATGACACTGAAAAACAACCGGAAAGCAAGACAAAGAGTAAAAGTAATGTGATTGAGGAACTGAATGCCAAGGTTGATGCTTTAACAAAATTGGTTGAGGCCCTCACAGCTGTTAAGACCCAAGAACAACCCTGTCAGTGTGACCATCCCAAGCCAAAGCCCAAACCCATAGCAAGGCAGTACGGATGTCCTAATTGTATCGAGAAAGGCTCATCAAACTCATGTAACCATTGTTTTGTATGTGGGGAAACAGGTCATAGGGCAATAGGATGTCTTAAAAGGGGACAGACCAAAAACGCTAGTCATTCCTCTGCTGATGCCCATGCCCTAAGCAGCAGTGAACAGCAATGCTCCACAGAGGCAGAGCTGCCACATGAAAATCATGCCCATGTGAAAACTAACTTTGTGACCCCCTCACCCATGAACAAAGAGACTGAGATCCGAGAGAGAGTGGCCCAGTTAGTTGGGAGGAAATGTAATATCAAGTGCTACATTAACAGTTATGCAGTAGACTGTTTATTCGACACAGGTGCACAAGTGAGTCTCCTCGATCGTCAGTGGGTAAAGACTTATCTCCCTGATTACAAAGTGCGTCCATTGGCTGAACTGATTGGACGACAGCCTCTCAATGTGCTGGCTGTCAATGGGAAACCGTTACCATATGACGGCTGGGTAGGAGTGATGGTGAGTCTCCCTGACAACAGTGACCCCAGTCTGACTATACAAGTGCCCTTCCTGGTCAGTAGTGTGCCCATGGACCGCCCCCTGATCGGTTTCAATGTTATTGAGCAGCTGATACTGGGACCAGAGGGTGGTGCTGACCTCATACCTACCCTTGTGAGCCTCCTCCAGGGTGCGATGAACCTCCAGGACGATAAAGCCAGTGCATTAGTCAGTTTCGTTCAGACCAAACTCACCAACGAGGAGAAAGTCAGTCGAAGTGTGTTGAGAGTGGGACTGCATGATGTAGTTATTCCAGCAGGTCAGGTCAGACATGTTAAGTGTAGAGTCCCATCCCCCTTTGACACGTCTAACCCACTTGTGCTCTTTGAACCCACTGAGAACAACCCACAGTTACAACAGCTGGATGTTGGAGACAGCCTTATAGCAATCAATCAGGCAAAAGTCCCCTATGTAAGAGTCCCCATTGGTAACCACACAAAACATGAAGTGACCCTGTCCTGCAGAACAGTGCTCGGAAGTATTGAGCCAGTAGTTAAGATTATACAGACTGATGAGGAGGGACTGAAGTCCAGTGGCAGTCAGGAGGTCCCTAAGACTCAGCAGGGAAACAGTGGTTGTGTGGCAGAGAGGTGGGACCCACCAGTTGATGTAAGCCACTTAAGTGAAGAGCAGCAGAAAGTTGCAAAGGAACTGCTACGAGAGGAGTCAGCAGCGTTCGCACGAGATGACAATGACATGGGGTGTATAACCAGCTTAGAAATGTCTATCACACTCAGTGACCATAACCCAGTCCAGAAGTCCTATGCCTCTATCCCCAAACCCCTATACAAGGAGGTAAAGGAGTATATTGAGGATCTTCTTGCCAGAGGGTGGATCATAAAGTCTAAGTCCCCTTACTCAGCACCTGTCATCTGCGTGCGGAAGAAAGATGGCACACTCAGACTCTGCATTGATTACCGTCTCCTGAATCAGCGCACAGTCCCAGACCGCCACCCCTTACCAAGAATTCAAGATCTCACAGACACCTTGGGAGGGTACAGCTGGTTTTCCATTCTCGATCAGGGGAAGGCGTACCACCAAGGGTTTATTGCAGAGGGGTCACGCCACCTGACCGCTTTCATCACCCCTTGGGGTCTGTTCGAATGGGTGCGGATACCGTTCGGGCTGACAAACGCACCTGCTGCGTTCCAACGTAGTATGGAAGAGATGCTCGCTCCCCTGAGGGATGAGTGTTGTATCCCTTATTTAGACGACATACTGTGCTATGCCAAGACGTTTGAGGACCACGTGGAAGGGCTGAGGAAAGTCCTTAAAGCTCTGCAGAGTCACGGAGTGAAACTCAGGCCCACAAAGTGTGACCTGTTTAAGCATGAAGTGAGATACGTTGGCCGGTTGGTTTCAGCCGAGGGCATCCGCATTGACCCTAAAGACTTGGAGGCGGTGCACGCCCTGAAGAACGAAACACCAACCACGATTGGAGATGTTCGAAGGATAGCTGGATTTCTGAGCTACTATCGTTCCTATGTCCAAGATTTCTCCAGAGTGGCAAAACCCATCTATGAGCTCTTGCAACAAAAGAGAAACCCAGAACAGCAGTCTCAGGAGAGGCGCAAGACTCAGAAGGGCAAGGGTGCCCAGTTGCCATCACGAACTCCAGTCGAATGGACTGAGCAGCACCAAGAGACCCTGTGCAAGCTATTAGACCAGCTAGTGAACCCCCCTATTCTCGCTTACCCAGACTTTGAGTTGCCCTTAGTGCTCCACACGGATGCATCCGATAAGGGACTTGGAGCCGTCCTGTACCAACGCCAGAATGGGAGGCTCAGAGTAATTGGCTATGGCTCAAGAACCCTCAACCCAGCTGAAAGAAACTACAGACTGCACTCAGGCAAACTAGAATTTCTCGCTCTAAAGTGGGCCGTCTGTGAGAAATTTAGGGATTACTTATACTATGCCCCACATTTTACCATCTATACAGACAATAATCCCTTAACGTATGTCATGAGTACAGCTAAGTTGAACGCAGTTGGGTACAGGTGGGTGGGTGAACTGTCAGATTTTAGATTTGACATAAAGTACAGACCTGGCAAAGCAAATGGTGACGCAGATACGCTGTCCAGATGCCCCCTAGACATCAACAAGTATGTCACTGAGTGTACACAGGAACTGCCCAGAGAAGCTGTCACTGCTACATGGGGAGGTTGCAGGGCAGGTGAGAGCGGAGATGTTGCCTGGATTGCTTCCCTGGCTCTAGCACAGAGTGCTCAGTCTGAACCAAGCAGCAGAGAACCTGTGACACCTATTGATCTTGCGGAACTGCAGCAAGCTCAGAGAACTGATCCAGTGATCGGACAGATTCTGAAAATGAAAGAGTCAAACCAAACACTGACAGAGGACATGAAGCGGAGTGTGAAGGGCACTGGAAAGAAAATGATGCACGAGTGGACAAGGCTTCACATTGAAAATGGGATTCTCTATCGTAAGACAGCAGAGAGGCGTCAACTAGTCTTGCCCGCCAGCTTCAAACCCCTAGTCCTCAAGCACTTGCACAATGATATGGGCCATGTCGGCACCGAAAGAGTTCTCAACTTGGCGAGACAGAGATTTTATTGGCCCTACATGAGGCGTGAGATTGAGACCTATGTCACCAGACAGTGCCAATGCATTAAGCAAAAGAAGCCAGTGACACACATACGAGCACCAATGGGTAGCATAACCTCCAGCTCACCACTCGAGCTTGTGTCCATTGATTATATGCACTTGGAACCTAGTAAAGGAGGATACCAATACATTCTCGTGGTGGTAGACCACTTTACCAGATATGCACAGGCTTATCCGACCCGCAACAAGTCTGGAAAAACGGCGGCGGAGAAGATCTTTAACGAGTACATCCCTAAGTATGGTTACATGTCTAAGCTCCACCACGATCAGGGGCGGGAGTTCGAGAATGACCTCTTCCGGACCCTACAGCAGATGAGCGCAGTGGGACACTCCCGAACTACCCCCTACCACCCCCAGGGTAATCCGGCTGAACGGTTTAACCGTACGATACTCCAGATGCTGCGAACCCTGAGTGAGGAAAAGAAGGAAAATTGGAAAGAGTATCTTCCCCAGATTGTACATGCATACAATAGCACACGCCATGAAGCGACTGGTTATTCACCTTTCTTCTTGCTTTTTGGTAGACACCCAAGGTTGCCAATAGACTTGCTATTCCGGATGGTTGCCAGTGAAGAACCCCAGACAGCAAGGGGCTATGCTGAGAAATGGGCAAAACGCATGACTGAAGCGTACCGCATAGCATCAGAGAACAGCAAAAAGTCAAGTGATCGTGGCAAAAAGTACTATGACCATGACCAGCACACAAGAGGAGTAGTGTTGCAACCAGGTGATCGAGTGCTCGTACGCAACCTGAACCAAAGGGGTGGTCCTGGAAAGTTAAGGGCATATTGGGAAGACTCCATCTATGTTGTCAAAGAACAGATCAATGACAATCCAGTCTACAAGGTGGTCAAAGAAACTGATCGAAACAAGTCACGTATCCTGCACCGTAACTTATTGCATCTTGTCAATGACCTACCTGTTGATCTACCTGCAGAGACAGAAAAAGAAAAGTCAAAGAAGAGGAGAGGTCCCAATACACCTCACAGAGAGACAGAACCACAACCTGACAGTGAATCAAGTTCTGATGAAGATGGAAAAACCTACTATGAGCTAAGATATAATCTGAGAAGTGGAAACAGAATGGATGCTGCACCCACAGAACAGAGAGAAGCAGAACAGGAACAGTATGGTGATGACCAGAACAATGAGCCTAACAGTGACATTGAAGAGGAGGAACATGATGGAAATGAAGAGCCGAGGGTCAGCCACACACCTTCCATAGCGAGTGAAAGTGATGCGGAGGAGCCTGTTCGAGAAGAGATACAAGAGAGACCTCGCCTGACCCCTAACGCTACTGATCACACACCTAGAAGGTCCATTAGAGATAGGAGGCCAGCATCACGTCTCACTTACGATACTTTAGGCCAGCCTTCAGTTCAGGGACACCCTTCAGTGAGTAGTGCAGAGGTTTATGGACCACAGATGACACATTGGGGAATGCATATGTACCCTTTCACACACTATCCAATCTCAACCCCTTATTCCATCCCATCACCATATTGGCCATCCCCTTTCCCCTATCGAGTATACCAGAACATGCCAACCTATTCTTAGAGGGTTGAGAATTTGCACTAAAGTTTGTTATTTTGGGTCTTGTGGAGTATTTTTGAATGGTAAAATGTCAGGAGCCATTTTATTTTTTGTTGGGGAGTGTGTGACACCTACAAGTGTATGTGCACAATTGTAATTTTGTATTTATTTTACTTTGTGTATTTCTACTGAAAAAGGCCAAATCCAGATAGTGTTTTGTGTTGAAACTACAGTAATACTAATTACTTAGTCCCGCCACCAGGGGGAGTCTCGCCTAGGGTGAGCAGGGATTGTGAGGTATTATAGACCTGTGAGGCTTCCGTCCTTCAGACAGACTACAGCCTGCTTTGAAGAACAACATTAACGTCTCCTGTCTATATATTCTCCCTGTACAATACAGGTTAGTAATATGTGCAAAAGCATCACAACTTATAGCAAAGGACTCATAAGCCTTTCTTATTTTGTTAACTGTAAGACTGATACAGAGATATTGTGTTTTGGTGAAGTTTGAGACTGTTTGGGAAATGTGCAGTGACTGACTGTGATCCTACAAAATGGAGGCCTTGTTTATTTTCTGTAAAAACGGCAGCTCCTTGACATTTGTGCCTTAGCTCCACACTTTAGCATAGGATTTGGTGTTATATTGTACATATGATTATAGTAACTGTTGTAATGGTTTTGGGTAAAAGTATTTTGATATTCTTTATAAAAACGTTCTGTATGCAGTAAGACTGTGAAAACTAAACAGTACAAGGTTTAAAAACAATGTTACATTACAAACAGTATTACAGTATTTACTGGGAAATTAAGAGACTGGTTAAAAAGCAGTATTAAGTAGAGTGTGTTTCAGAGCACATGCAGATTAAAGCTACACTACATAACTTTTTGTAAACAGTGTTTTTGGTGAAATATGACAACAGAAAAGAGACCAATGTGTAACAATGACATTCTGATAGTAACAGTTATTGTGAATTGTGAACTATGGAATTATGGATATTTGATTATTGTGATTTGAGTGATTATTGAATTTAAAGAGAGAAAAAGAGAAAGAAAAGTAATTAAGATTTCTGTGAATAAAGAGACAGACTACAGCCTGCTTTGAAGAACAACATTAACGTCTCCTGTCTATATATTCTCCCTGTACAATACAGGACTTGTCACCTGTTAACAGCTACTCAATCGTGAGGGCTGTAACACACGCACGCACACACACACACACACACACACACACCGATGGCAGAGGCTTCCCACAGACAGTCAGGCACTAAGTTGAGTGAGAGTTGTGTGGGGGAGGCGGGGGGGGGGGGGGGGGCAGAGACAGCACAATGCATTCCGGATGGAAGTCTAGTGGTTTGAAGTCTAGTGAGAGTCCTGTGGTTGCACAGAGCACCATCCAACAAGCACACAACACGCACTAGACTTCAAACCACTAGACTTCCATCCAGAATGCATTGTGCTGTCTCTGCCCCCCGCCTCCCCCACACAACTCTCACACAACTTAGTGCGTTCCAGTGAGAGTGCAGCCAGAGGAAACCATGCTTGGCACCAACCTGCTCATCAGGAGCAACTCCAGGGGTGGACCAACCTTTATGAAGGAGAGGGCCACTATATTTTCACATTCACTCCAGACGGCCAGATTGCATATACAGTCAAAAATTGCAAAAATAGCCGATCTACAAGGTGAAATTTTGAGATTGTAGATCTGCTATTTCTTTTTTATTTTTTATTTTTTATCCCGAATTATTTTCATCTATTTTTGAATTGGAATCCTGAAAAATAACATTTCCATTTAATTTCAGATGCATTTATAAATTCTTATGTTAACTTCATAAACTTAAAGCCATACTGTGTAAGATGCCCAACTAGTGGTCATTAGCCCTATAGCAAACCGCGGTCGCGTCCGCGTCTTTCGGACGTTTTTCGTACCTTCAGACCCCCGCGTCTGCCTCCACCTCGCTGAGATCTATCTTTTAAGGGGTCCCTTGTTCCTGTGCGTTCAGTAATTCCAGAGATACGGACTCCTTCACCCTGCCTGGTAGGCGAAATTACCTAGAGAAGGGATGGTACAAACGGGCGACAACAAATATGGCTGCCATAGCGACCCCACTTCAAGATGCGCTGTGATTGGCCGGCAGTTGTATAACCCTCGCTGTGATTGGCCGGTAGTGTGATGACGCAATTTTGGCGCGAGATCCGGTCCACGGCAAGGATCTCAGTTTACATACAGAGAAGGCTTTACAGGCTGAAATTCACGGCGCGGATCTTCTAAAACTTTTGTGATTTAATAGTTAGGAGAATTTTAAGATTTGTTTTATAAAAAAAGTTACATAGTACAACTTTAAATAAAAACAAAAAGAATAGTACTAGTCATTAAGCTACTAATATAGACTGAAATAATTAAAGTGGGTCATGTTTGCATGTTTGGAATTGTTGAAATCAATAATATATCAGTATTCTGATATTAACCTGCGGGCCGCATTAAGTGAAGGTGGGGGCCGCATGTGTCCCGCGGGCCGCCAGTTGCCCATGTATGAACTAGGGGTTCAGAGTCTTGCTCAAGGACTCTTCCACACTGACTCTGGGGGAGCCCGGGATCGAACCGGAAACCTTCCGGTTTCCAAACTGGCTGTTGTACCTCCTGAGCCCCAGGGCAAAATGCACCCATGAAAGACAATTTAATAATTCTTGGAGAAAATGAAAAATATTCAATACAAAAAATTATTATTAAAAATAAATAAAAAAGTGATTGAAAAAACATGGTCTGCTCACGTATTAGGAGGGTAATATGAGTCACCAGAAAAGATAGTAATGGGTGTTTTTAATGAATCTATCATGGTTAAAATGGAGTTTGAAGTTACAATGGGTGTGTGTGGGGAGAGGCCATGGGCCTGGAGGGCCTGGTAACATTTACATCAAATATCTAAATACTGAATGAAGCAAATTAAAATCTGTTCAGGGTGTTCATAAAAGCCTGATTAGACGATGAAATTACCAAACATTTTTTTTTTTTTTTTTTTTTTTTTTAAGTGGAATATCCCTTTAAAGGATGGCCAGGTCAGGATGACCGGGTCAGGGTGACCGGGTTGCCTCAGCGTCCAGAGCGCTCCATGCATCCAGGGAATGCTGAAACCTGAAGCTCTGAGCTGGGAAGAGGAGCACCCAAGGGTGCCGCATCAAATTCTGGGCCCTCCGCTTTAACTAGTGAAACATAGCAGATATAGAAGCTCACAGCGCGTTCATTTCATAGTCTTTGAATATTTCATATCCTTCTAAGGTTTTTTGAAAAAAAAAATATATATATTTTTCTATGTCAGTGGTGCTCAAACTTTTTCATGTGAAGGACCCCCAAAATGATGTGTATTTGGCCACGGACCCCCATCTCAAAACACTTAGTTCCAGGGACCACCCAGAAGCAACATTTGAGTTACAAATGCTCGCTTAAAACATACATATATTCAAAGATTTGCACACAGGACTTTTCAATAGCAGATCTACAAGCTCCAAGCTTGTAGATCTTGGGCCCTGGTAACTCAGTCCCACTCCCCCCCCCCCCCCCTTGTGACCCCCCTGAGAACAGCGGACCCCCAACCCTCTCTGGATGTTCAACATTCAACTATATGGCATGGGTCTTCAACAGGGGGTCCGGGACCCCTAGGGGCCCTCAGAGTTACTAGAGGGGGTCCTCCAAATCTTTTGAGTTTTTTTCTCCTTTTTTATATTAACCACTTGAAACCTAGTGTCCATATTCTGAGAACTTTAGCGAAAAAATAGTTGCCCTGTTGGGCAACTTCACTAATATATATATATATATATATATATATATCCTATAGAGACTAAGCAGAAGCATGGCTTTGGCTTTGGATTCTGCGCTCGGATCAATTCCCGCAGGCCCACGCGATCCCAAGTGCAACAACGCACATCGAGGGCTTCAACCTATCTCTGCGGTCAATTGATCCGAGACCCCCCCGCGCAGGGCCGGCGCGTATATAGAGGCGAACTAGTCAGCTGCCTACAGCGGCACTTTATAAAGGCGGCGAAAATGCGTCGGGGGAAAAAAAGAGAGAGCGAGAGAGAGAGAGAGAGAGAGAGAGAGAGAGCGAGGGCGAGCGAGGGCAGAGCGAGGGCGAGCGAGGGACGAGCGAGGGCGAGCGAGGGAGGAAAAAAAAAAAAAAAAAAAAAACGGGCAGCGGCAGTGTTGGCCAACCTGCGTGCAGCTAATAAATGTGCCAATCACTGCCTCTGAAGCCGCCTCGGGGGAGGGAGAGGCGCCCACGTAATGGCCAAGCAGCAGCCCTGCCCTGGTAAACACACACCCACTGAACTACCCGCCAAGTCTGAACTAAAGTAAACAGGAAGCACTGACAGGTAGTAATAGCGAATGAATATAAATAGCAAACATGTCAAAAAGACTAACTATAAAGATAATCAGGCTGTGAGTCCACGGTGTCCACCGTCATGTTCTGCTCAAGAAACTGTTGACAATGACAGCAGCGCTGGAGAGAATACACTACCAGGCAGGACCAGAGAAGGGCACTCAGAGTTAGAGGAATTAATTTACCCAAAACCAAGTGCAGCTGCAACCCGCAAGGATGATTATACAAGAGGATTTTCAGAGGCTCATGCCGACGGTGCTTGCCTACAGCGGCGTTTCTGTCTCCTCCGGCGCTGCCCCCGCGGGGCCTGACGCAAAACCCATAGGTGGTGCTGGGGAGGGGGCGGGGCAGCAGAACCCATAGGTGGTGCTGGGGAGGGGGCGGGGCAGCAGAACCCATAGGTGGTGCTGGGGAGGGGGCGGGGCAGCAGCGCAGTGGCAACTGTACAGCTACGGGGCAGGACCCCCCAAGTATTCTGGGTAAGGGCCGGGGCGCACGTCCCGACCACGTGAGCGCACGCGCAACCTCCAGACCACTCCCCTGAACTGGCTTCATCACTAGTTCCTTCGCTATATATTAGGGGTGCAACATATCGAACCAAATATCGAAAATCGAATCGAACTGAATGACCCTGTACCGAACAATACAATACCACTCCACATCCACATTCCCTGGAACCCCCTCAAGGACCCCTAGGGGTCCACATAGCCCACTTAGAGAACCACTACCCTAGAGGTTGGGTACCGTATTGTTCAAAGTTAAAAAAAAATATATACATAGTTATGAAAATACATTTATAAATCAAGGATATTTCTGTTTATTTTTTGTATCGAAAAAGTATCGAACCGTGTCACCAAAATATCGAACCGAACCGAACCGTGAATTTTGTGTATCATTGCACCCCTAATATATATATATATATACGGTATATATGTATATATATGTATATATATATATATATATATATATATATATATATATATATATATATATATATATATATATATACATATATATATATATATATATATATATATATATATACATATATATATATATATATATGTATGTGTATATATATATATATATATATATATCAAAATGTTTTACTCAGGTGCAGCACTCAAGTGTCCTTCCTCACCGTGGAGCAGCGGTTGCTTCACGTGCCCAGATGGCACCGTGCCAGTCCTCTGGGTGTGCCAACACGGGCGGCTCTTTAAAGACAGCTTGTGTATCATGTCAGTGTGGCTGAGAATAGCATCACACGGCCAGTGCCAGGGACGTGCTGGGCCCCTGATTCAGCCCAGGAAAAAGAGTTGTAGAGGCCCTCATTGCGCGCTATAGAGAGAGATCTCTCTCCATAGCGCTGCTGCTACTCAAAGATTTGCCATTTCAGATCATGACAAGTGACAAGCCAGTGGGCCAATTACATGAGTTATATTTCGTCCTTGTCGGGTGGTAACCTTGTATGTCCAAAACCGTTTTAAAAATGATTTAAACTAGTGAAAACAGCAGATCTACAAGCACACAACGCTGCTTGTAGATCTGCTGTTTTCGCTACTTTTGTGCGACAGCCTGATGAAGCAGGGCTTTGCTTTGCGAAAAAAATTACACATTTGAAACTTGGAGATACGAGGTTTCTGCCCGACAGTGACCATATACTTTGTTGGCCGCCCAGCCCCCAAAATGGAACGAAGGCCGACATTCTATTTTTATATTTTTTTTCCTAATGGCCGGCTTGGACCGGCCGGGAATGAACCGGCCGTTCGGGAGTTGTCCCGCTTTTCCCAATGGCCAGCACGTCCCTGGACAGTGCTCCTCCAACGTGCTGCATGGTGCCAGGGCCTGCACGGTTGGGAAACACTGAGTGGTACGTCTCCTTTTCCACTCGCTGTTGGAATCAAATAAGGGTCATTGACCACTTGTAGGTCATCTACGTTCTCCTTGTTTGCCTCTACTTCTATTATTAGACCATTTGGCCAATGTTTGACCAGTCAATTCCCGTGTTATCCTCCCTTGGGATGGGTCTGTTATCACCCCTGTCATGCCTTGGCCAAGGCTCAGTAGTCGGACTACTAACTACCAGGAGCTGGTAGATCCGTGTTATCGCCCATAGACTTGTCATTGCAATGCGCATGCGCCAACGCACGTTCACAGGAACAGTATACTGGTCGCTCCGTCAGTGAGAATCGAACCCTGGCCGTCGGATTACCAGTCCCCGACGCTACCGACTGAGTTAACCAGGCAGCTGGCGGACTTTCATTTTTTTGCTTGGTTTTACACATGACTCGGTAACGGAACGCGACGCGGCGGTGAAAAATACTATGCCTAACCCTAAAACTAACCCTAACCCTAAACCCTAACCCTAACCCTAACCCTAACTCTAACCCTAACCCTAACCTTAACCTCAGTAAAACTATGGCTAAAGCTAATGCTAAAAAAATCTCGGAGCGGCGCATCCATCTCCGTAGCGTCCTCAGTAAGAACGCATGGCTAGAATTCCCAACCCTGTAGTCTCGAATCCCAGCGTGACTTCTTTTTTCCCCTTGGCGCATGCGCATTGCAATGACAAGACCAAGGCTGATATTAAGGCTGATATTGGGACTACCCTGCTCCTGGTAGTTGGTAGTCTGACTACTGAGCCTTGGCTAAGGTATGACAATTTTTATAACAGTCCCATCCCAAGGATATGATAACACGTGTATCAGGGTTCGACTATAGTTTTATACTGCAGTAATGTAACCCCCGGGGATTCAAACTCGGGTTTCCGGCGTGAACGTCCAACATCTTAACCACCAGAGGACCCCTTAGTTGAGAGAGAGATGAAGCAGGGACCCCCTAGAGGAGAGAGAGATGAAGCAGGGACCCCCACAACCTGTTCATAGATTCCATATAGTTTCATTGTTTGACAGCACAATCATCAGTGTATTTTTGATTCATGTTAATGTGTATTTTCAGATATTTAACCACTTGAACCGTCAATACTTAATAAACTTGACCTTTCACTCTGTACTTAGTCTGCTCTTTTTCCCCTCTACACCAAACCTTTTTGCCGAAAATAGCCGATCTACAAGCTCACAACGCCTCGCAGCGCGAGGCGTTGTGAGCTTGTAGATCTGCTATTTTTGGCTAAAGTTCTCAGAATATGGACACTAGGGTTCAAGTCGTAAAAAAGGAGAAAATATAAAAAATATAAAAGGAGAAAAAAGGTTTCTATCACACAAAGATTTGAAGGACCCCCTTTAGTAACTCTGAGGACCCCCTAGGGGTCCCGGACCCCCTGTTGAAGACCCCTGTATTAGACCTTTTGGCCAATGTTTGACTAGTTTTATACTGCAGGAGGCCTGTGGGTTTCTTTTCAGATTAAATTGACACTTCCCTGTCATTTGGGACACCTGTTTCGGATGATATCAACGCACTTAATGCGAAATTCTCACGTGTTTTTCAGACGCTTCAATGCAGAGGTATCCGTAGATACCGGATAGTGGGTATCCCGGTATCTCACAGTGGATGGTTGAGAAAAAAACAATGAAACAGTGGCTTGATTAGTAGTGAAATGTCGACATCTAGTGGTCAACCTCAGAGGTACACAATAATAAAACCTGAGCTGAATTCCAGCATCGAACTAGATGCCATGGGTTCTCTGTTCCCCGGTGTAACGCTCCGCGCCACAGACCCCGACGGAGCGGTGCGGTATTGGGCGCCGATGACCCCCGTGAGTCGCCACCGAGGCGAGCGCTAGCGAGCCGAGTTGCCGCGACGTGCGGTGGGAACGGCGACCAATCCCACTCAGCCGCGTTACCGAGATATGTGCCGTTATGGACAGAATAGTCAATATTCAGTCCCTCACTATCCACGTCTACCCCACTGCACGTCTACCCCACTATCCACGTCAAAGATAAATGCACAAAAAAGGAGTCACATCATCCGTTCATTAGCTCAGTCAGTAGAGCACGGATGCAACAAACCCACGGCTTGGGTTCGATTCCTGTGAGGGGAATATAATATTCGAGGCGACAGATATCGGCACATGCGTACATCAAAGTGCACGGAAACACGATACCCTGTGGATACCCTGTGGATACTCTCTGCATTCAAACGTCTGAGAAATGGTGAAAAAGTCCGATTAAATCCGAAGAGAGCAGTCGAAGCTGGTGTTTGGGAAGGCTGTGAGGTCCCCAACCACAGGTTGAGAAACGCTGCAGTGAATCACAACTCACCCCTGTCCCCTCTGTAGTGGCGTCTCCATAAAGCCTCTTAACTCATATGCTGCGATCCCCGTCGAAACCGGAAATTTAATTAGCTTTAATCATTATGAAACGATTAAAAGTATGATCGCTGTATATAGCCGTTTCGGAGGCCCGCCCCCTAACTGTATCCGGTCGTATTTCCCGTTTGGACCGGATCTAGGTTTCCATATCCGGTCTGACGTCCAGTCGCAGCTCCGTTTTTTATTTTTATTTTGTAGCTGTTTGATTCCTCTACCCGCCTGGCATATGATCTGCGCACATATCGTCTGCTATGTGCGCAAACGTGTCCTTGTGTTACCATAGCGCACAGCTGGCTTTTTTCAATGTTTTTTCATGTAAACACTGGCGGATAAGCAGGGATACAGCGTGGCAACGGATATGTCTATTTCAATGTTTTTTTTTTATTCGAAAGCTGTCACCGAGTCTACACGTCTACTAGATGAGTCGCGCACAGATGCACGATGCGTGCGCATACCCACGTTAAAAGGTAAGGACAATTTGGCAGCTGCTTAGTACAGCTATGTTTAAAATGGCAGCAAAATGGTTAATGAGCATTAAGCCTTTTTCGCTTAAATCTTTTTATGGAAACACTTCAAATAAACTTTCATTGTCCGCAAAAACTTTTATCCGCTTGGAGGAGGTGGATTTTGAGGCTTTATCGAATAAACTAAAAGCGCATTTGTGAATGGAAACGGGTCAGACAATAAATGCGAATACATTATGACGTTCTGGGTCCATATCGTCCTCCAACTTAACACTGTCCCCTGCCGCTTAACGTGACGTCCATTGTATAGCGTTTATAGCCCACAAAACAAACCGTTTGTTTGTTACAAACGGACCGTGTGTAAATTCCTCCCGTTTTCACCTTCCGGGGTCAAGCCATCCGTGGCTAACCCTTCCTCATCACACAGTGTTGCGTACCAAAAGTGGCCAATCTACAAGCTCACAGCAGCTCGCATCCGCGTCTCCGCGCCGCGCTGTGAGCTTGCAGATCGGCCACCTTCCAGAGGACGCTGAAACTTGCAGGATGAGTGTGCACTGTGCAGCGATCGAGTCACAGCAGTCAGACGTGCAGTGCTCACGTCTCGGTTCGGTCTGAGAAAATCTGCCCGATCAATTCATGTGACCGTCGCTAATTCGAATGACACCCATGGAAACGGGCTAAATTCAATTTGTCTTAATGAAAATTTCTGATTTTTTTGAATAAGCTCATCATGGAAACATGGCTTGTGAGATCAGTATAAATATGGCATACAGAAACATGGCATACAGAAAACACTCTTTGAAACGTTTTGCCATTCTCTGTATGTTAAGCAAGACACAAGGGTCAAAGTTCACAAGTTGAGCCTTTTTATAAGGCCTTCATTGCGACCGTCAGGTCGCACTTACTACTAAAACCTCCACCGGCTGTCCGTCCGTCCGTCCGTCCGTCCGTCCGTCCGTCCGTCCGTCCGTCCGTCACACGTCACACTTTTGCCCTGCTCATGACATGTCTCCTTTTCGACATGTCTGCATTCCGACACTAACCCTATCTCTACCCCTAACCCTAAACCTTAGGCCCATGGGAGTGACGCCACTCCGACAATAAGAAGTCCATTTCGGAGTGGCGACATGTCGGAATGGAGAGAGCCTCCCTCCGCAACCGTTGCCCCGATCCATGCCAAATTTTGCACACATACTCCTTGCCTGCCAAACTACAACCTCCAAGGACCCCCGGAGCTCCAGAGACCCCCAGGTCCCTGGGGGACCCCCAGGTGTAAAAAATGACCAAATGTGCAAAAATGACCAAATCACCACCCCAACGGGGCTGCTCACGGGGAATTCTCGGGGACCACCGACTCCTGGTGCTCCAGAACGGATGCAAAAGTGGTGACGCCCCCAGTGGAGGACCCCCTACACTGCAGCTCACATAAAATGCCGTAACTCGGGCTAGGAGCGTCCGGGAGAGCCGGGGCCGGTACATATTCGTCCGCCTTGGTGGCGCGGAGCCCACAGCCCTCATTTCTCACATGGCCCTCTTCTAGCGCCACCATGAGGCCGATTCTTGCAAAACACATTTTTGGACACTGCTCCTACAATTTTTGCCCTAAAATCATGCAAATCGGTACACAGTATGTCTACACTCATGTCATCGACTTGGATCTGTCCCATATAGCGCCACCTTCAGGCCGATTTTTTAAAACACATTTTTGGACACTGCTCCTACAGATTTTGCCCTAAAATCACGCAAATCGGTACACAGTATGTCTACACTCATGTCATCAACATGGATCTGTACTCAGGCAGGTATAGGTACTGGGATACTTTAGCAGGTAGGGCCAGGTAAGTACTCATGCAGGTAGGTAATCTGGTACTTTAGCAGGTAGGGCCGGGTAAGTACTCAGGCAGGTAGGTAATCTGGTACTTTAGCAGGTAGGGCAGGGTAAGTATTTAGGTAGGCTGCTGAGGTTACTCAGGGTAGCAAGTCATACGGTAGGTATGAGGTAAGTACTTTTACTCTCTTCACAGGTAGGGGTGGCCCAGGTAAGGCGTTGCTGCTCGGGGCTTAATGTAATAGATTACTTGTACTCAACATAGGTTCTTCCTTTTACAGGGAATTAAGGGGGCTCCATTTCAGTGCCATCATCATCAATCATGCATGCCAGGCCAGGCTTGAGGGTTGAAAGAGAAACTACCATTACTATCAAGCTTTTAACAACATCAATGACTTGGAGGAATTGAGTGTGGATGAGAGGCTCTTACCGCTAAGTTGGGCCCAGCTTGCACAGAGGAGGAGAGGAGAGGAGAGGAGAGGAGAGGAGAGGAGAGGAGAGGAGGAATGAAGGTGAGACAGCCCAGGGTGCCTGCTTTATACGTTTGGGGAGCGGCACCCACAGCTGAGCCCAAATCAGCCTGATCAGCCAAGGTCATTGGTAGGTAACGCCCTTCAGTGACACCGCCCCGGGGTGGGCGTGGCTTCCTCTGGGTGTCTCCGCCTCCTCTCCACTTCTCTCCTGTACAACACAACTTAAAGACAGGGTGAAATCAAAAACAAGTTTTTCACACTTTTAGAGCATATCTGTAGTGATAATATGGCCATACCTAACACTAGATGCCAAAAAAATAGAACATAAACACTTTTTGTGTATATTTATATCAAAGGTCCCTAAATAGGCCATTCTTAATTACTTCCTGTGAACAGAAATTAAAAAAGTGATGACATAGACAGGTCTGCTTGCATATAAATGAACCTTTGATTACATTCACCTGTTTGTTTCCCATTGCTGGCTCCCATTACTCCCATTACTCAGATTTTAAATCCCATCGCCTGAAGGGCTGGTCCCCTCGGATTGGTTCAGAAACACACAGGCTTCCTTTTCAAACTGAAACTTCAAAATAAAATACCCAAAATATTAATTTCATTGGGTCTTTAATAAAAGAGCGGTTTGAGACCGAAACGCCACAATGTAAAGGGCTTACAGTAAGGCTTACAGTAATGTATAGGGCTTACAGTAAGGCTTACAGTAATGTATAGGGCTTACAGTAAGGCTTACAGTAATGTATAGGGCTTACAGTAAGGCTTACAGTAATGTATAGGGCTTACAGTAATGTATAGGGCTTACAGTAATGTATAGGGCTTACAGTAATGTATAGGGCTTACAGTAATGTATAGGGCTTACAGTAAGGCTTACAGTAATGTATAGGGCTTACAGTAAGGCTTACAGTAATGTATAGGGCTTACAGTAAGGCTTACAGTAATGTATAGGGCTTACAGTAAGGCTTACAGTAATGTATAGGGCTTACAGTAAGGCTTACAGTAATGTATAGGGCTTACAGTAAGGCTTACAGTAAGGCTTACAGTAAGGCTTACAGTAATGTATAGGGCTTACAGTAAGGCTTACAGTAAGGCTTACAGTAAGGCTTACAGTAATGTATAGGGCTTACAGTAAGGCTTACAGTAAGGCTTACAGTAAGGCTTACAGTAATGTATAGGGCTTACAGTAAGGCTTACAGTAATGTATAGGGTTTACAGTAATGTATAGGGTTTACAGTAAGGCTTACAGTAATGTATAGGGTTTACAGTAATGTATAGGGTTTACAGTAATGTATAGGGCTTACAGTAATGTATAGGGCTTACAGTAATGTATAGGGCTTACAGTAAGGCTTACAGTAATGTATAGGGCTTACAGTAAGGCTTACAGTAATGTATAGGGCTTACAGTAAGGCTTACAGTAATGTATAGGGTTTACAGTAATGTATAGGGCTTACAGTAATGTATAGGGCTTACAGTAATGTATAGGGCTTACAGTAATGTATAGGGCTTACAGTAAGGCTTACAGTAATGTATAGGGTTTACAGTAAGGCTTACAGTAATGTATAGGGCTTACAGTAAGGCTTACAGTAATGTATAGGGCTTACAGTAAGGCTTACAGTAATGTATAGGGCTTACAGTAAGGCTTACAGTAATGTATAGGGCTTACAGTAAGGCTTACAGTAATGTATAGGGCTTACAGTAAGGCTTACAGTAATGTATAGGGCTTACAGTAAGGCTTACAGTAAGGCTTACAGTAAGGCTTACAGTAATGTATAGGGCTTACAGTAAGGCTTACAGTAAGGCTTACAGTAAGGCTTACAGTAAGGCTTACAGTAATGTATAGGGCTTACAGTAAGGCTTACAGTAAGGCTTACAGTAAGGCTTACAGTAATGTATAGGGCTTACAGTAAGGCTTACAGTAATGTATAGGGTTTACAGTAATGTATAGGGTTTACAGTAAGGCTTACAGTAATGTATAGGGTTTACAGTAATGTATAGGGCTTACAGTAATGTATAGGGTTTACAGTAATGTATAGGGCTTACAGTAATGTATAGGGCTTACAGTAATGTATAGGGCTTACAGTAATGTATAGGGCTTACAGTAAGGCTTACAGTAATGTATAGGGCTTACAGTAAGGCTTACAGTAATGTATAGGGCTTACAGTAAGGCTTACAGTAATGTATAGGGTTTACAGTAATGTATAGGGCTTACAGTAATGTATAGGGCTTACAGTAATGTATAGGGCTTACAGTAATGTATAGGGCTTACAGTAATGTATAGGGCTTACAGTAAGGCTTACAGTAATGTATAGGGTTTACAGTAAGGCTTACAGTAATGTATAGGGCTTACAGTAAGGCTTACAGTAATGTATAGGGCTTACAGTAAGGCTTACAGTAATGTATAGGGCTTACAGTAAGGCTTACAGTAATGTATAGGGCTTACAGTAAGGCTTACAGTAATGTATAGGGCTTACAGTAAGGCTTACAGTAATGTATAGGGCTTACAGTAAGGCTTACAGTAAGGCTTACAGTAAGGCTTACAGTAATGTATAGGGCTTACAGTAAGGCTTACAGTAAGGCTTACAGTAAGGCTTACAGTAAGGCTTACAGTAATGTATAGGGCTTACAGTAAGGCTTACAGTAAGGCTTACAGTAAGGCTTACAGTAATGTATAGGGCTTACAGTAAGGCTTACAGTAATGTATAGGGTTTACAGTAATGTATAGGGTTTACAGTAAGGCTTACAGTAATGTATAGGGTTTACAGTAATGTATAGGGTTTACAGTAATGTATAGGGCTTACAGTAATGTATAGGGCTTACAGTAATGTATAGGGCTTACAGTAATGTATAGGGCTTACAGTAAGGCTTACAGTAATGTATAGGGCTTACAGTAAGGCTTACAGTAATGTATAGGGCTTACAGTAAGGCTTACAGTAATGTATAGGGTTTACAGTAATGTATAGGGCTTACAGTAATGTATAGGGCTTACAGTAATGTATAGGGCTTACAGTAATGTATAGGGCTTACAGTAATGTATAGGGCTTACAGTAAGGCTTACAGTAATGTATAGGGCTTACAGTAAGGCTTACAGTAATGTATAGGGCTTACAGTAATGTATAGGGCTTACAGTAATGTATAGGGCTTACAGTAATGTATAGGGCTTACAGTAATGTATAGGGCTTACAGTAAGGCTTACAGTAATGTATAGGGCTTACAGTAATGTATAGGGCTTACAGTAAGGCTTACAGTAATGTATAGGGCTTACAGTAATGTATAGGGCTTACAGTAATGTATAGGGCTTACAGTAAGGCTTACAGTAATGTATAGGGCTTACAGTAATGTATAGGGCTTACAGTAATGTATAGGGCTTACAGTAAGGCTTACAGTAATGTATAGGGCTTACAGTAATGTATAGGGCTTACAGTAAGGCTTACAGTAATGTATAGGGCTTACAGTAATGTATAGGGCTTACAGTAATGTATAGGGCTTACAGTAAGGCTTACAGTAATGTATAGGGCTTACAGTAATGTATAGGGCTTACAGTAAGGCTTACAGTAATGTATAGGGCTTACAGTAATGTATAGGGCTTACAGTAAGGCTTACAGTAATGTATAGGGCTTACAGTAAGGCTTACAGTAATGTATAGGGCTTACAGTAAGGCTTACAGTAATGTATAGGGTTTACAGTAATGTATAGGGCTTACAGTAATGTATAGGGCTTACAGTAATGTATAGGGCTTACAGTAATGTATAGGGCTTACAGTAAGGCTTACAGTAATGTATAGGGTTTACAGTAAGGCTTACAGTAATGTATAGGGCTTACAGTAAGGCTTACAGTAATGTATAGGGCTTACAGTAAGGCTTACAGTAATGTATAGGGCTTACAGTAAGGCTTACAGTAATGTATAGGGCTTACAGTAAGGCTTACAGTAATGTATAGGGCTTACAGTAAGGCTTACAGTAATGTATAGGGCTTACAGTAAGGCTTACAGTAAGGCTTACAGTAAGGCTTACAGTAATGTATAGGGCTTTACAGTAAGGCTTACAGTAAGGCTTACAGTAAGGCTTACAGTAAGGCTTACAGTAATGTATAGGGCTTACAGTAAGGCTTACAGTAAGGCTTACAGTAAGGCTTACAGTAATGTATAGGGCTTACAGTAAGGCTTACAGTAATGTATAGGGTTTACAGTAATGTATAGGGTTTACAGTAAGGCTTACAGTAATGTATAGGGTTTACAGTAATGTATAGGGTTTACAGTAATTTATAGGGCTTACAGTAATGTATAGGGCTTACAGTAATGTATAGGGCTTACAGTAATGTATAGGGCTTACAGTAAGGCTTACAGTAATGTATAGGGCTTACAGTAAGGCTTACAGTAATGTATAGGGCTTACAGTAAGGCTTACAGTAATGTATAGGGTTTACAGTAATGTATAGGGCTTACAGTAATGTATAGGGCTTACAGTAATGTATAGGGCTTACAGTAATGTATAGGGCTTACAGTAAGGCTTACAGTAATGTATAGGGCTTACAGTAAGGCTTACAGTAATGTATAGGGCTTACAGTAATGTATAGGGCTTACAGTAATGTATAGGGCTTACAGTAATGTATAGGGCTTACAGTAATGTATAGGGCTTACAGTAAGGCTTACAGTAATGTATAGGGCTTACAGTAATGTATAGGGCTTACAGTAAGGCTTACAGTAATGTATAGGGCTTACAGTAATGTATAGGGCTTACAGTAATGTATAGGGCTTACAGTAAGGCTTACAGTAATGTATAGGGCTTACAGTAATGTATAGGGCTTACAGTAATGTATAGGGCTTACAGTAAGGCTTACAGTAATGTATAGGGCTTACAGTAATGTATAGGGCTTACAGTAAGGCTTACAGTAATGTATAGGGCTTACAGTAATGTATAGGGCTTACAGTAATGTATAGGGCTTACAGTAAGGCTTACAGTAATGTATAGGGCTTACAGTAATGTATAGGGCTTACAGTAAGGCTTACAGTAATGTATAGGGCTTACAGTAATGTATAGGGCTTACAGTAAGGCTTACAGTAATGTATAGGGCTTACAGTAAGGCTTACAGTAATGTATAGGGCTTACAGTAATGTATAGGGCTTACAGTAATGTATAGGGCTTACAGTAAGGCTTACAGTAATGTATAGGGCTTACAGTAATGTATAGGGCTTACAGTAAGGCTTACAGTAATGTATAGGGCTTACAGTAATGTATAGGCTTACAGTAATGTATAGGGCTTACAGTAAGGCTTACAGTAATGTATAGGGCTTACAGTAATGTATAGGGCTTACAGTAAGGCTTACAGTAATGTATAGGGCTTACAGTAATGTATAGGGCTTACAGTAAGGCTTACAGTAATGTATAGGGCTTACAGTAAGGCTTACAGTAATGTATAGGGCTTACAGTAAGGCTTACAGTAATGTATAGGGCTTACAGTAATGTATAGGGCTTACAGTAAGGCTTACAGTAATGTATAGGGCTTACAGTAAGGCTTACAGTAATGTATAGGGCTTACAGTAAGGCTTACAGTAATGTATAGGGCTTACAGTAAGGCTTACAGTAATGTATAGGGCTTACAGTAATGTATAGGCTTACAGTAATGTATAGGGCTTACAGTAAGGCTTACAGTAATGTATAGGGCTTACAGTAAGGCTTACAGTAATGTATAGGGCTTACAGTAAGGCTTACAGTAATGTATAGGGCTTACAGTAAGGCTTACAGTAATGTATAGGGCTTACAGTAAGGCTTACAGTAATGTATAGGGCTTACAGTAAGGCTTACAGTAATGTATAGGGCTTACAGTAAGGCTTACAGTAATGTATAGGGCTTACAGTAAGGCTTACAGTAATGTATAGGGCTTACAGTAAGGCTTACAGTAATGTATAGGGCTTACAGTAAGGCTTACAGTAATGTATAGGGCTTACAGTAATGTATAGGGCTTACAGTAAGGCTTACAGTAATGTATAGGGCTTACAGTAATGTATAGGGCTTACAGTAAGGCTGACAGTAATGTATAGGGCTTACAGTAAGGCTTACAGTAATGTATAGGGCTTACAGTAAGGCTTACAGTAATGTATAGGGCTTACAGTAATGTATAGGGCTTACAGTAAGGCTTACAGTAATGTATAGGGCTTACAGTAAGGCTTACAGTAATGTATAGGGCTTACAGTAAGGCTTACAGTAATGTATAGGGCTTACAGTAAGGCTTACAGTAATGTATAGGGCTTACAGTATAAGGCTTACAGTAATGTATAGGCTTACAGTAAGGCTTACAGTAATGTATAGGGCTTACAGTAAGGCTTACAGTAATGTATAGGGCCTTACAGTAAGGCTTACAGTAATGTATAGGGCTTACAGTAAGGCTTACAGTAATGTATAGGGCCTTACAGTAAGGCCTTACAGTAATGTATAGGGCTTACAGTAAGGCTTACAGTAAT
>NC_137833.1:1712149-1734282 GCF_963921795.1 Nannobrachium achirus | reverse complement strand
CAAAACAATGATGGTGTCACCCATACAAGGGACAAGAAAACCTCATTTTTCGCTGCATAGAAAGCAATGGTGTCGGGCTGTCCATATCTTTCTACAGTCTCTAGTGTCAAACCCACTGCCTGGCAGGGCAGGGCAGGGGCGTCACCCCTACCTCTGGGCCCCATGGGTACAAGGATTCACGGCGGGCCCCCCATCGCACACCACTCCTTTCAGTAATAGTTTTTTTTTTTTTTTTGCTCAGGTTGCTCAACGAAGGGATGAAAGTGAAACGTAGGTAAACGTGGGCACTGTACGCATTTTTAAACTGTACACTGTCACACTGTATGGCAGGGGTCTTCAACGTTTTCAGGCCAAGGACCCCTTAGTTGAGAGAGAGATGAAGCAGGGACCCCCACAACCCATTGATACCATATTTTCATCGTTTGACAGCACAATCATCAGTGTGTTTTGGGTTCATGTCAATTTGTGTTTTCAGATATTTAACCACTTGAACCGTCAATAATTAATAAACTTGAACCTTTCACTCTGTACTTGGTCCGCTTTTTTCCCCTCTACACCAAATCTCTTTGCCAAAAATAGCCGATCTACAAGCTCACAACGCCTCGCAGCACGAGGCGTTGTGAGCTTGTAGATCGGCTATTTTTGGCTAAAGTTCTCAAAAATATGGACACTAGGGTTCAAGTGGTTAGTTAATATAGAAATGGTAAAAAAAAAAAAAAAAAAAATCTATCAAACAAAGATTTGGAGGACCCCCTTTAGTAAACTGAGGACCCCCTAGGGGTCCCGGACCCCCTGTTGAAGACCCCTGCTGTATGGTATTGTTTGTTGTTGCCAGAAATACAAGCTCACAGTGCCACGCTGCAAACTTTAGATCTGCTATTTTTTGAAAAATGGTGAAAATGTGTAAGTCTTTGCATATTTCAAATCCGTCTAAGGTTTTTTGGAGAAAAAAAAAACATATGTTTCTATGTCAGTGGTGTTCAATGCTTTTTCATGTGAAGGACCCCCCAAAATGATATGTATTTGGCCACGGATGACGGACCCCATCTCAAAATATTTAGTTCCAGGGACCCCCCAGAAGCAAAATTTGAGTTGCAAATGTTCGCTTAAAAAAAAAAAAAAAGATTTTCACGACTTTTAAAAAATAGCAGATCTACAGGCTTGTATATCTGCTATTTGTCAATAGCTAAAGTATAAAATAGTGAAGGCCACTCCAACTCAGTCCCCCCCCCCCCCCCCCACGGTCCTGTGCTTGTGTCCTGGTAGCCTTCAGTTGCATCACCCAAACATTATTACATTTTTTTCAATAATGCATCGAGGCCATCGGGCAGGAAGGACGCTGCTATTTTGTTTTCTTAGTGTGACCGAACGCCAGATTTCAGAATCCGTCGCATGACTTGCCAAGACAGCAAAAGATCAAGCTCAGATTAACTTTGGTCTGAGTTTTGTAGACGAGGAATCTGTGCTATTCTTTTGATATGTCTTCGATAGAATGATAGAATGCATAACACGCCCGGTTTAAGGCCCATTCCTACTGGGCCAGATAACAGATAAAACAATTCTCCAGATATTTTTCCATTCAAAGTGGATGGTAGATACAGATAAAAAAAGGAATATCTGCCACAGATAAAAGAAATATCTGTGGCAGATATTTTGTTTTATCTGTTATCTGGCCTAGTGGGAGTGGGCCTTTAAGATTGTGTGAATATGGAAGCAAGGAAAAGTTGAATTCTTTAATGCTTGAACTATTGAAAAAATAGCAGATCTACAAGCTCCATTGTAAGTACAGAGTGAAAGCTTGTAGATCTGCTATTTTAAAAGAAAATCTAGATTTTGAATATATATATAGTCTTTGAATATATATATTTTTAAAAGTGAACAGTTGTTTGAGTTACAACTTGTAACTCAAATATTTGCTTCTGGGGGGGGGGGGGGGGGGGGGTCCCTGGAACAACATATTTTGAGATGGGGGTCCGCGGACCAAATACATGCCATTTTGGGGGTCCTTGTCCTTGATTTTGGGGGTCCTTGACCCATGTCAATTTGACCCCCAAAATGCGCTGCGAGGCGTTGTGAGCTTGTAGATCTGCAATTTTTGGCTAAAGAATATGGACGCTAGGGTTCAAGTGGTTAATATAAAAAATGAGGAAAAAAAAGTTTTCTATCACACAAAGATTTGAAGGACCCCCCTATAAGTAACTCTGAGGATCCCCCTAGGGGTCCCGGACCCCCTGTTGAAGACCCCTGAGTTAAAGAATAAAATACTGGTTAAAATGGTTCACATCAAAAGGACACAGATTTGCATTCAGGCCTAACCAAGCGCCTGTGACTGTAAATAATGATTACATTTGCATTGGAAAACATATTTTCTTATTTTTTTATTACTTATTGTTTTTTATACAAAGTTTGCTCTGTGAACATGAGGGTTCCACCCAACACCAGTGGTTCTCAACCTTTTCAGCCCACGACCCCCGAAATAATCATATTTCAACTGGGGACCCCCAAAATAATCATATTTCAACTGGGGACCCCCAAAATAATCATATTTCAACTGGGGACCCCCCCCCCCCCCCCACCCTGACGAGCACTAGAGTTGAGGCATTACATTTTTGTATAACACGGTTCTATGTTGCGAGGCGTTGTGAGCATGTAGATCTGCTATTTTCACAATTTCTGCCTCTAATATTTGACAATTTGGACAATGTTTAATTTGCCATTTTAGAGGATATTAAAAGTGTTCTTAAATTGTCACTTTAGAAATGTGCAGATACCCTCTATACATTTACACTTCATGTTGGTTTGTTTACTGTTGAGAGAGAAAACAATGTTTCACATTAAGTTAATCATCTGGGGACCCATGCAGGCCCCCTGGGGGTCACGACCCACAGGATGAGAACCACTGGTCTACAGCATGCAGGACGTATTTGTAACAGGAAGAAACTGTTGCCAAAAAAAAAAAAAAAAAAAAAGGACTTCCCACCAGCAGGCCGTTTGGAAACCAAGCCACGCTGTGATTCTAAAGTTGCATAAGTCGTTGCGTTCCTGTCGTTTGCATAACGTCAACAAGCAGAACAGTTTGGCACCGACCGAGTTAATTTCCCTTCAATATGAAGGAATACGTCTGGCCCCGTTTACACACACACACACACACACACACACACACACACACACAACACACACACACACACACACACACACACACACACACACACACACACACACACACACACACACACACACACACACACACACACACACAGCCAGGGTACATATAAACGCTTGCATCACAGCCACCGCGCACCTTAAAATGGACCTCACTCTGTTTAAATAGAAGGCTCTGTTTGCACTTTGCAGAGGCAGGCCAGAGATCATTTTACGTTAAAGGGGAAGACCACCCATTTTCAATATTGAAATATGTCATTAATATACCTTAGAGGAGTTGTGTGGAAATAGAAAAAAAGGTTCCCCTCTTCTGTGTTGCCTAGAACTGGAGGATTGATTTTGGGGTTTGTATTGCAAATTACAAATTGATGACATCACACCGTTGTACTTTACAATACAAACCCCAAAATCAATCCTCCAGTTCTAGGCAACACAGAAGAGGGGGAACTATTTTTCTATTTCCACACAACTCCTCTAAGGTATATTAATGACATAGTTCAATATTGAAAATGGGTGGTCCTCCCCTTTAAGTAGGCCTAACAAAACTAACAGGGAAAAAAGTACTGGCAAGAATGGCTTGAATGCATCACACTTTTCACTTTTTTTTTTTTTTCTTCTTTTTTTTTTTGTCTTCTGTCATTTGGGCAAAACATAAGGATTAAAAATTAACATTTTTCAAATGATTTGCGTGCATTCTGCTTGTTACTTTTCCCTTTTTTTAAACTTTTCAAAAAATATATTATTAAATAGACCTTTTTTTCATTTCTACTGCACAGGCACTTCTTATTGTCTTCATACACTTCAATGACATCATTTATAGAAAAAACAAAGGCACTCATCAGCTCTTGTATAGTCTGTTCACACTGTCACTCAAGTAATTACAGTATTATGTACGTTTACTACCTACTTGAGTCATTGTTGTTTTCATAGTAACATTTACACTTCAATATACTGTCCAGGTTCTCACCACTGCAGCCAGCTCTGTGTGCCAGGGACGTGCTGGGCCCCTGATTCAGCCCGGGTAAAAGAGTTGTAGAGGCCCTCATTGCGCGCTATAGAGACTCTCTATAGCACTGCTGCTACTCAGCGCTATAGAGAGAGACCTCTCTCTATAGCGCTGCTGCTACTCAAAGATTTGCCATTTCAGATCATGACAAGTGACAAGCCAGTGGGCCAATTACATGAGTTATATTTCGTCGTTGTCGGGTGGAAACCTTGGATGTCCAAAAACCATTTTAAAAAATGATTTAAACTAGTGAAAACAGCCGATCTACAAGCACACAACGCCTCGCAGCGCGAGGTGTTGTGTGCTTGTAGATCTGCTGTTTTCACTACTTTTGTGCGACGGCCTTGTATGATGAAGCAGGGCTTTGCTTTGCGAAAAAATTTACACATTTGAAACTTGGAGATACGAGGTTTCTGCCCGACAGTGACGATTTACTTTGTTGGCCGCCCAGCCCCCAAAATGGAACGAAGGCCGAAATTTTATTTACATTTTTTTCCTAATGGCCGGCCTGGACCGGCCGGGAATGAACCGGCCGTTGGGCTGGACCGGCCGGGAATGAACCGGCCGTTGGGGAGTTGTCCCGCTTTTCCCAATGGCCAGCACGTCCCTGGTGTTGGCAACAGACCATTCATAAGGCTGTTCACATCAGAAGGACACGTTCAAATCACAGCTCAGAACTCGTACCAGGCCAGTGGTCCTCAGCCTGTTCAACATGGAGGACCCCCGTTTGATCGACCCTGCAAGGGGATTTACCTACAGTATGTTTTTATGTAACTTTTTCTTTAATTGTTTTAAAAAAAAATGTTTTCCCTTTTTTTCCTGACTAATGCATAGTACTGTGTTCTATCCGCCTGTCTTTCAATGTTATGTTATATGAGATACTTCAATGGTTTCCTATGGAAATAAGATTAGTCTTTTCTAGGATCTCCTTTTAGTAGACCTTGTACCAGTGAACTGTACCGTCATGAAACTGTACCTTTTCCTATGCAAACTGACAATAAAGTCTTCAATCAATCAATCAATGCAGAGCTCTAGTCTTCTAATGTAACTCTGAGGATGTCCCAGTGGTGAGGGACCCCCTGGGGGTCCCTGGGCCGCATGTTGACAACCGGCGTACTGGATCGAATGACCGCGTTACGGCAAATGAAGCACTTCTGCGTCTGTCTGTCTGTCTGTCTGTCTGTCTGCCTGCCTGCCTGCCTGCCTGCCTGCCTGCCTGCCTGCCTGCCTGCCTGCCTGCCTGCCTGCCTGCCTGCCTGCCTGCCTGCCTGCCTGCCTGCCTGCCTGCCTGCCTGCCTGCCTGCCTGCCTGCCTGTCTGTCTGTCTGTCTGTCTGTCTGCCTGCCTGCCTGCCTGCCTGCCTGCCTGCCTGTCTGTCTGCCTGCCTGCCTGCCTGCCTGTCTGTCTGTCTGTCTGTCTGTCTGCCTGCCTGCCTGCCTGTCTGTCTGCCTGCCTGCCTGTCTGTCTGTCTGTCTGTCTGTCTGTCTGCCTGCCTGCCTGCCTGCCTGCCTGTCTGTCTGTCTGTCTGTCTGTCTGTCTGCCTGCCTGTCTGTCTGTCTGTCTGTCTGTCTGTCTGTCTGTCTGTCTGCCTGCTCTGGATTGTTTTGCCTTGTATATTTCCTCTTCCGCCTTTGCAGACATGGATACTTTACAACGTATATTTTAATATTATTGTAGACCCTATAACTATAACTATAACTATAACTATAACTATAACTATAACTATAACTATAACTATAACTATACGTAACCAACATATAAAAATACACTGTGAATTAAACACTTTTTGAAGCCCTCTTTTCTAGCTCACTGTACAAGCTCAGACGTTCCAGAATTCAACGCATCAATGCATTGATATGAAGAAAAAAAAAGAAAAACAGAAAACCTACTTTGTAAATTGCACTTTTGAATACCTATATTCTATTTATAAACGTATATTTCAAAGAGTGCACTTTTGAAGGCAAGTCCTATGTATATATAAATCAACTCAAGTAGGACTATGTTATCTTGTAGTTGCAGTCCAGTGACTATTTGACGAGGAGTACGTCAACAACCCAACCGTTCCTTCTCTAGCAGCTCATGATCCAACTCAGCGCCGGACGCATGCCCCCCCCAGTCTCACCAGTAGGGGACGCTGGCGTCCACGTGCCCCCCCTCCCCCCGCCGCGGTCAGTCTCACCAGTAGGGGACGCTGGCGTCCACGTGCCCCAGCTCTGCCAGCCGGGGAACAGTCCACTGGAGGTGCGAGGACTCCCGAACTGGTCCAACTCCAGGACGTCCAGGAGCTTTGCCCCCCCGCCCCCGCCGACCCCACAGGTCCTCGAGGCGTCGTTGTGATGCTCCGATGGTTTCGTGCGGTCGGGGATGGCGCTGGCGGCTCCGGCTCCGCCTCCCCAGCCCGACGCGGCAGCGTGCTTGATCCTGTAGTTCGTGCCGTCGTTGTTATCCCAGAAGGTCCGGCCCTCGGTCTCGAAGCGCACGCAGAACTCCACGCCGCCGCCGTTCGGCGATGACGAGTTGGAGTCGGCGGCGTCCGGCAGCTCCAGCGCGAAGGCGAAGGTGTCGGCGTCGGGGCAGCCGTACACGTTGTTCATGAAGGCGGCGGCGACGTCGCTGTGGCTGGCCCAGCCGTCGAAGGTGACGCGCACCGACACCGCCTTGCTGAAGCCCAGGTTGCGCACCCGCACAGTGCCGGTGAGCGAGCGCTGCTGCAGCGCGCAGCTCTCCAGGCACACGGCGTCGCGCTGCAGACGCCGACGGAAGTCCAGGTAGTCGGCCGAGGGCTGGCGGAAGTCCAGCGTCAGGTGGTTGTTGTTGTTGTTGTTGTTGATGACGCCGCCGCGCGATGCTGCCGCGATGTCCATCCTGACGCTAGGGCTGCACGGTACGGGGAAAGAAGAAAAACATGTCTCGGTAATGATGACAAATATGTCAGATATCGATAGCATAGATACGATGTTACCAGAAACATTTCACATTCAATATTTTAAGTGTTGCAACAGTGAAAACTAAGCATTATATTAAAACAAGAAGAGAAAAAAAAACAGCATAATAACAATATCACTCAATATCACTCTTGATTTGAAGTGCTATTGGGTTCCCACACTTGTTATTTGATATTCTATTAAAAAAGTGTAGCAAAAGTGAAAAGTGAAAAATGATTAAAAGAAGAAAAAAAAAACGCATTTTATCAACAACAGATAAATATCGGCTACTTCCATGGGTAAATGTCAGCTTTATTTTCCAAAACCCATATTGACCGAAAACTGCAAATAAGGCCGATACGATTAGTCATCCATATTCCTAATAAGGACATATGGAGCAGTCCTAATAAGGACATAAGGAGCAGTCCTAATAAGGACATATGGAGCAGTCCTAATAAGGACATAAGGAGCAGTCCTAATAAGGGCATATGGAGCAGTCCTAATAAGGACATATTATGGAGCAGTCCTAATAAGGTCATATGGGAGCAGTCCTAATAAGGACATATGGAGCAGTCCTAATATGGGCATATGGAGCAGTCCTAATAAGGACATATGGAGCAGTCCTAATAAGGACATAAGGTGCAGTCCTAATAAGGGCATATGGAGCAGTCCTAATAAGGACATATGGAGCAGTCCTAATAAGGACATATGGAGCAGTCCTAATAAGGACATATGGAGCAGTCCTAATAAGGACGTATGGAGCAGTCCTAATAAGGACATATGGAGCAGTCCTAATAAGGGCATATGGAGCAGTCCTAATAAGGGCATATGGAGCAGTCCTAATAAGGACATATTGAGCAGTCCTAATAAGGACGTATGGAGCAGTCCTAATAAGGACGTATGGAGCAGTCCTAATAAGGACGTATGGAGCAGTCCTAATAAGGGCATATGGAGCAGTCCTAATAAGGGCGTATGGAGCAGTCCTAATAAGGACATATGGAGCAGTCCTAATAAGGACGTATGGAGCAGTCCTAATAAGGACATATGGAGCAGTCCTAATAAGGGCATATGGAGCAGTCCTAATAAGGGCATATGGAGCAGTCCTAATAAGGACATAAGGAGCAGTCCTAATAAGGACATAAGGAGCATCCTACCTGGTCCCGTCCAGGTCCAGCATGTCGAACTGGAGGAGCTCGTCGGCGGCGGAGCGGCGGCGGCGCGGCGGGGCGAAGAAGGGATCGAACTCGTCGAACTTGGAGAAGACGTGCACGGCGGTCAGCGACATGCCGCGAGAGTCGGCGAACACCACGCTCTTCTTCTCCCCGGGGACGGACCCCCGGCGGGGGGGAGGGGCCGCTGTCTCCGGAGCGGCGCTCTGCTTCTTGTTCTGCTGTCCGCTGAGGCAGGGCGCAGCGGCGCCTCCCTCAGGCAGGGCTTGTACAGCGCGCCGCCGCCGCCGTGCCTCTTGGAGGCTCGCTGGAGGCGCAGGTCCTCGTTGTAGGAGCTCAGGAAACCCCGGAGCGGAGCGGCAGCGGCGGGCGGAGAGGAGGAGGAGTGGCCGATGTACAGGCAGCGCATGGCCATGTCCATGGGAAGCACCGGACCCGGCATCACCGGACTGGACTGGACCGGTCTGAATGAATGGAGGACGCTGTGGGGGGGGGAGGGGGGGGGGGGGGGGGGAGAGAGAGAGATATAGAGAGAGAGAGAGAGAGGGGGTGGGGGGGGGGGGGGGGGTATAGGCAGAGATTAGCAGCTGATTCAACAAAATTGTTCACAGCTTTTCAAACTTTCCAAAACATGAATGTTTTCAGGTTGAACTTGAGCCATAATGTACATAATGTACATAATGTACATAATGTACACAATGCTTTTCTCCATAGAAACAGTCATATTTAATGACAGGAACATCATGCTGTTGCAAGAGTTTTTTCCCCTCATAAATCCAGTGGCGTCACTTCAGCAAAAGCTAAGGTATGGCAACATGACTGGTGTCTTGCACGCGTACCAGTCATGTTGCCATACCTTGGCAACAATTATGATTAATTTATTTTAAGTACGTTTTTTTTCCTCCTGTAGCCAAGATATGCTGCCATACCTTGGCATACTCCATTGACGCCTCTGCATAAATCCCCCCCCCCCCCCCCCCCCCCCAGACATGGAACACAATGAATGAGAACAGATTGTCCGTCCAGCAGTGGTGGAAAAAGTACTCTAACCTCCAGATAAAACCATTCATTCATTCAGAATTCATAAAAATATGAAATAAAGCACATAGAAAGTATAGATCTAGAACACAGAATGTATAGATCTAGAACACAGAATGTATAGATCTAGAACACAGAATGTATAGATCTAGAACACAGAATGTATAGATCTACAACACAGATTTCATAGCTCTATATAGGACACATAGAATAGAGGTTTGATTTTTACTTGAGTAAAAGTATCAATACTGCAATATACTCTGTTGTAAAAGTCATAAATTCAAAATGTGCTTGAGTAAAAGTACAAAAGTATTGGCTTACCTTGCAGCACACATGTAGAGTTCACCCGCTGTGGAGGGACGGACAGACAGACAACATGTAGAGTTCACCCGCTGTGGAGGGACGGACAGACAGACAACATGTAGAGTTCACCCGCTGTGGAGGGACGGACAGACAGACAACATGTAGAGTTCACCCGCTGTGGAGGGACGGACAGACAGACAACATGTAGAGTTCACCCACTGTGGAGGGACGGACAGACAACCGGCTTTCTGTCAGAGTCTGTGACGTGACAGACTGACCAGACATGGACTGATACTGGTTCTTATAGAGCTAACTCACAGCAATAGTCTCTCTCTCTCTCTCTCTCTCTCTCTCTCTCTCTCTCTCCTCTCTCTCTCTCTCTCTCTCTCTCTCTCTCTCTCTCTCTCTCTCTCTCTCTGTCCAGCAGTGACTGAGTGCAGGTCTCTCTGCCAATGGCATTTCAACTGCCACATAGTCCTCCCTCATTTGCATATCCAGTCACATGCTCCGTCGAGTGGGCCAATGGCGGCGCTCTGGAGGTTAGGTTCCGGCCAATGGGCAGACAGTGGTGGATCGAGGTGCTCAGATTCTCTCTCTCTCTCTCTCTCCTCTCTCTCTCTCTCTCTCTCTCTCTCTCTCTCTCTCTTTTTACTTTTTACGCAAGTAAAAGTAGAAATGTTTTTGTAAAAATTAATAAGTATTGGCCATCAAAGTAAGTAAAAAAAGTAAATATATTATTCACAATACCCACAGTTTCAGCGTAGATTGGCAATTTTCAACTAGATATATAATCGATTATCACTGGTGTAAAGTAACTAGTACGTACATTTACTTAAGTAGGCTACTGTACTTTTTGTACTGTACAATTTTGAGGTAATTCTATATGTACTTTAATTGAGTATTTCCAAATTCCCGATACTTTTACTTCTACTCCACTACATCTCGAATCCAAAACCTTTACTTTTACTCCACTACATTTATTTGAAAACTTTAGTTACTAGTTACTTTGCAGATATAAATTATAATATTATAAAACATACATAAACCTGCCTTTATTAGGTATTTGAAAATATCGGATCTAAAAGCTCACGATGCGAAGCGTTGTGAGCTTGCAGATCTTCTATTTTCAAACATTTGGTACTTTTACTTTTACTTTAAGTACATTTTGATGCCAATGCTTTTGTAATTTTACTCAAGTACATTTTGAATTCCAGACTTTTACAGTATCAGAGTATTTCTCCATTGCCGTATTTGCTGAGTAAAATAATTTTTCCACCACAGTCGGTTATTATATTTTGTAATAATAATCTAATATTAGTAAAATATTAATATTCAAAGTAACCTTTCAAACAATTGTAGTTGAGTAGACCTCCATCTGACAACATAGATGATGCATGATTATGATGCTGCTGACTCAACCCAGTTCCAGTAATGTGAAACACTTCTTGCATTTGGAAACACTGCAGTGCCTTGTTTTAGTGCTTTATTTAGTGTGATGCTTTTAAATTAGGGCTGGGACTCGATTAATTAGAGGCTGTTTAACCCTGCAAGGCCCAGCGTTGCTTTTTGGCAACATTTTTTAAATCATTTTTAAAAAAATGTTATAATTAGTTTTCCTGTTCTTTTTTCACATTAGCATCACCATTAAATCATATTGTTTAGTATTACAATGCCATTGGCCACGATATTTGCATACTAGAAAAGAAAATTTCCAAGAAATTTTAAGTGTGCCTGCAGCTCGCTAAGTCTGTGCAACCTTGTGTAGCGGTTGGTGTTAGCATTAGCGTTACATTTTTTAACTTTAGCATTTTTTGCATAAGCTTTAACATTATGGTTCTTCATATGACACCACCCACAGCCATTTCGACTAATTAGTGGCGTTTTGGCGCATTTTTGGCCGTTATCACGGGTCGCACTTTAACTTTAAAAATGTTTTTCTCCAAATATTTTTTTTTTCTCAAAAAACTTTTTTTTCTCACAAAACAATTTTTTCTCAAACAACTGTCGTTAAAGTGCGACCCGTGATAACGGCCAAAAATGCGCCAAAACGCCACTAATTAGTCGAAATGGCTGTGGGTGGTGTCATATGAAGAACCATAATGTTAAAAAAATCTTTGAGAAAAAAAAAATTTTTGAGAAAAAAAAAATTTTGAGAAAAAAAGATTTTTGAGAAAAAAAAATCTTTGAGATAAAAAAAATTTTTGAGAAAAAAAACATTTTTGAGAAAAAAAAATTTTTGAGAAAAAAACATTTTTTGAGAAAAAAAACATTTTTGAGAAAAAAAAATTTGAGAAAAAAAAATTTTTGAGAAAAAAAAAAATTTGAGAAAAAAAAAAAATTATGACACCAGCCGCGAGTCTGTACGACAAACGGTTCATGAGTTATAGAGGCACTTCCTGTTTGGCGAAGGACACTTCCTGTTACAGAGGGGGCGGGGCTTAATCAATTACAGCTCATCCCTATTGGCCGGAAAAAGACCAAAGTTGTGTGTGCATTTTTTTTTTTTTTTTTTTACTATAATTTTTATCCCACGATTTTTGTAACCCATTTTTTCACCCAGTGCCAATTGCCTATGTAATCCTGGGCTCTGCTCTCCCTCTGCCACGCCTGGGGAGACAACGGACTGACCTCATGCCTCCTTCTATGCATGAGGAGTCCAAGTTGCTTCTTTTCACCTGACAGTGGGGATTTCCCTGGTTTGGACGTAGCGCGTGGAAGGAACACGTTATTCCAACCAGTTCCTTTCCCCTCCATCAGGCGCCCCGGCTGGCCAGGGGGAGGCATTATTGAGACCAGGATTACGTGCATGTTTTTGTGAGGGTATCAACCCTAGGAGATACGGGGAGAACATGCAAACTCCACACAGAAAGGCCCTATCGCCAACCCCACCTAGGGTGTGGGCGCTGATGACGCGGAGGAGGAACACGCCGCCAGCGCCCACAGCGTCCCCCGGCGGGAATCGAACCCAGGACCTTCTAGCTGTGAGGCGAAGCGCTAACCACTGCGCCAAGGCCATCGCGTGTTTGTCGAGGTTGCGGCAACAGAAAAAGACGCGCTCCGCCAATCATAGTAAACCACAGACACCGGACATCAAGATCGAGTCCAGACGGAGCTTATACCATAATGTAACCATAACACATTAACATGAACGTGACATGAAGTAATACTGCCCTGTCCCTGTGATTCTTATATGCAAACTGCTATTAAAGTATTCAATCAAAAGAACGAGAGATGTACGGTATCTGGGTGACTTACGTGCGCCACAGTGCGTGCATGAACGTTTCTTTCTGACAACCACCTAAATATTGTCTGGTTACCGTGTTAGCAGACGCAATTTATATCCGACACCAATATTGATTTAATAGACGTTTTCCTGGCCGGGACCCAAACTAGTGAAAACGGCAGATCTCGACTTGCTGTGAGCTTGTAGATTGGCTATTTTCACTAGGCCTAGCCTACTTCTTATTATTCTTTTTATGTAATTTCTTAGATGTGTTTTCTTGTTTGAAAAACATGAATATAGGCACATAATCATGTGCGGTGTAACCCGTTGCATGTAGGCCTATACTGACCACTGTAATTTGCAATCGGGGTATATTTCTTGCAAAAGTTTATAAAGACAATGTCCATGGCGCGTCAGAGCGCCACAGTCGCATATGCGTGATGTTTAATTGATAAATAGAAAGGGAGATGAGTCCCGTCCTTCTAACACATCATGTCATACAAGAAAATAAATAGAGAGTTCACAGAATAAATACAAATTTGACTAAGAGTGGCCTAATTGTTTGAGAAATTACCATATATTATAGGGTCTGGGAATTGAAGCAGCTCGGGCGATCAACATTAACCTCCAACCCACCTTTAGCCTACTCTATAGTTTTTTTATTGCCTTAGTAGGCTGTCATATTTCTTTATATAGACCTACTGTTACATTTCATAATGAAATGTTTGGCTATTTATAGGATATGGTTAAACCATGCGTGATCATTTGCATTCGTTGCCTAATACTAATAGCCTAATAAAAACACTATTTCTGTTAGAACCCGTTGTCATTTGATTGTTCTTTAGATTCAGGAAACATCTATGAAGTGTTTCACTAGCTCAGAAATAAATCAAATAGTCTATGAAGTGTTTTGTAGCCTTATTCTATAGGTATTATTAACCGCAAAATACTTGCGTTCTGGAGTCGCCGAAATGTCGGGCTGATGCGCTGCCGTCTCCAAATCTCTCCATGACCATGTGTCCAAAATAACAGATGTATAAGCTGTCGACACGCCATGACGCAATGCGTTGATGTCTTGTAACTCTGTTGTGACTGTGGCTGTGGCGCGCATTACGCAGGGAGCAACACCGTCTATTCAATCATGCCGTGGTCAAGTAAGTTGGTCATTATGAAGCGATTTAAACAAAACAAAAAATTCTCCTCGTTCCTTGGAAAGCAGAGCATGAACAAATGACTAAATTGTGTCCCTATTCAATCTGTAAATATTGAAACGTTGGCAATTGAAAATAGCCATCTACCAGCTCTCCAGTGTTGCGCTCCAAAAGCAAATACCCCGACATTGATTCTCAAAGCTCTGAGCTTTGCTTGCCTTTATATAAAACCATAATTGATATGATATAAATAATAACTATCATCTACAATTACATGTTATAGAAAACGTTTGTAATCGGGTCTTTATTTGCTGTGCCATGAATTAATCAAACTGAAAGAGTGAATGGCAATGCTTCGCTATAATCATTTCTTTGAATAGAATTGACACAAGGAGGAACTGACACTCTATCACTTCTGCTAATTAATTTACAGTAGGCCTATAGGTCTATAGGTATTCTAGGTAGGCTATTATTATTAACTGAATGAGTGGTTAGTTTGATTTATTTGTAATGAAATTGAAGGCAAAAACAAGCATTATAATTAATGAATTAATCATTTAATCGTGCACCAGCCCAAATCGCGCAATAAAGGAAACCTGGCATGTGGAGTTATTAATAAAAACATAAAGTGTTTGTGCTTCTTCTCAAACAGACTACACAAATAAAATAACTGGTGCATTTATAAGCTGCAGGAATGATTAATTACAGGGGTGATGTTTCAACCAGACAGTCAGATGCAATACGCGACATGCAGCAACATTTCCTCGTTGCAATGAACAGCCAAATGATTTCTAAATAGGTTCACGTTAAAAACCACAGTAACTAGACCATAGAATGACAAAAGAACAAGCTGACAAAAGTGTAAAAATCTATCAAAATTAAACGTTATCTTGTATTTATTCCTTGGCTGGCTTCTGCGTCCCAGGAACGCGGAAGAATAGCTGTCTGAGTGAGTGTCTGTTGATTCTGCAGGTGAGGGGGGCTTGATTGCTGCGCAATCCCGCAGCTGGTCTGTTCTCCAGCAAAGTTCAGGAAAGCGATCGAGCCGCCGCAGATTGGCCGCTTTGTCAGACGCGCGAGAGATTTGTTTGGTCCTTTTTCTAAGACATGTCAGGGAAACGGGGACAGCGATTGGCGGCCCAACCTCGACAGAGAAGTCACAGCAGGCGCCACCGTGCCCCCTGTGTGTGCATTTTAAAGTTTAAATCACGTTGCTAGGCAAAAGTATGGCAGAGTTATGTGGCGTCAAAGTTTCTGGGGGTTTTTTCGGAGTCCCCCATTCTAAGTCAATGGGGTTTTTGGGCGTCGTTTTTTGCGAATTACGTCGCAATGGTAACGCGGATCGGAAAGAAAAGTAATATCAACCTATTCCCGGCCGAGCCGCACGTTTTGATGTATATATTGCGTGGGTGGCGTAAATTGTGCGGCAGTTATTACGAGCAGAAATTTGCAAGAACATGACTTACTGACTTAAGTATGGCGGATTACAATAAGTGTTTTGCCATTGCATGGCAGGCACACTTAATAAATACCCCCCACAGACTCTGACATTCACACCTCCCAGAGAAGTTGAAATTCCAGCGTCTGGACGAACAACATCTCACTTTTTAACTGAAGCTATTCCTCACAAAAAACAGAAGTAAAATGCCTGTAATATCTTTTTTCGTGATCATTAGAATGTCTAGAACATGTGCATGTGTTATTATTGTGAAAAATATCCCCAAAATGCAAATTAGAGCATGATTTATGATTTATGATTTATGGCTATAAAACCTTACAAAAACATTATTAATGTATAATGTTGTTTATAATTTTACATAAACATTACATTTCCTGTGATTAGGACTCCTACAACACCATCTGATTTAAAAAAAAAAAAAAAATTGGCCAGTAGAAATTAATTCGGGTCTTGCAGGGTTAATCGATGTTTAATCGTATATACATATTTAACCCGAGAAGCAGTTTTATGTAAATTAAAACACATTTTGGGAGTTTTTTTTTAGATCAAGCCCCATTAAAATGTGTTAATCATTTTTATCGCATTAATTTTCTGTAATCAATCAATCAATCAATCAATCAATCAATCAATCAATCAATCAATCAAAAAGAATCAGCCCTATTTTAAATGTTGTGTATTTGTATTCTTATTGCAGTGGTTCTCAACCTGTGGGTCGGGACCCCCAGGGGGTCCCCAGATGATGTGCAACATTGTTTCCTCACTCAACAGTAAACAATTAACAACATAAAGTTTAAGTGTATAGAGGGTATCTGCACATTTCTAAAGTGACAATTAAAGGACTTTTAATACCTCTAAAATGAATTTATATTAGAGGCAGAAATTGTGAAAATAGCCGATCTACATGCTCACAACGCCTCGCAACGCCATTGTGAGCATGTAGATCTGCTATTTTCACAATAGAACCTATCTAGATCATAAGACCCAGTTACTGAGGCCGGCTTTACACTGCCACTGAAATCTAGCCTGAATCAGATCTGAGTCACATCAAAAGTGGAATCCCATTTTTTTTAAATAGCCTAAATCCAGACAGGTCACATGCAGGTCACATGAAATCAGATTTTGAAAAACCACATCCAGAGGTGGTTTCAAATCCGATCCATATCGGATCTGAGGACATCTGTCTCATAGTCAGGGAAAATTAGCAGAATACCTGTCAAATCTGGGAATAAATTCCTTACCAATCAATGTCTTCACCAATGTGTTCGTAAAGGTGTCTAGTAACATATCTAACAAAGATTCAACATCCCTAGCAAAATGTTTCACAGCTAGGGTAATTCTGAGTCTCATTCACTTACTATACACTGTACTACAAGGGAAAAAAATCGCTCCCAAAAATAAGTGGGATGTGAGGGTTCTAACTAGGTATTTTAAATTATTCTGAATCCATAGCAAGCATTTGTTTTGCACGAAAAACATTCCTTGGGACAAAAATGGACCCCATACACCTTGAGAAAAGTGATCACTAAACCATAGTTTTTTTGCGTCTGATTTTGGCCCAATGAATGTTTTTCGTGCAAAACAAATACTTGCAATGGATTCAGAATAATTAAAAACACCTAGTTAGACCCTTAACATGCTACTTAAAGCATATATTTTTGGGAGTGATTTTTTCCCTTATAGTACAGTGTATAGCAAGTGAATGAGACCCAGAATTACCCTAGCTGTCAAATATTTTGCTGGGGGTGTTGAATTTCAATCTTTGTTAGATATGTTACTAGACACCTTTACGAACACATTGGTGAATAAATTGTAAGGAATTTATTCCCAGGGTTTTATTAAAATGCCTGACTATCAGTCTGAAAGCAGCAACCACATCCACCCCATAGAGTTATATGCAAGTCACATGCAAGTCACATCAAACTGGCCAAGCGCCACTTGCTGCGCGACCCGAGCGCGGCTGTAAATTACATCATTACAGAGCGCGAGTATTTACTATTTGATTACAGCGCACTGAGCACATGAGAAAAAACTAAAACTAAAACTGACACGACCTGCTCTTCACACATGATAGCGGTCAGGGTCGGGGGCTTGAAGACCCCGCCTCACTCTGGCTATTTTCAGCAAGGAGGTTTGGAGTAGAAGGAAAAACAGAGCAGAACCAAAGGTCAAGTTTACTAAAGAAGTGAGGGTTTAAGTGTTTAAATGAAAATACAATTAACACGAATCCAACATATTAACACAAAGCAAACATTAGGCCTGATTGACACAACACTATGAAACTATCAGCTAAGGGGTCCCTGCTTCATCTCTCTCAGCTAAGGGGTCCCTGCTTCATCTCTCTCAGCTAAGGGGTCCCTGCTTCATCTCTCTCTCAGCTAAGGGGTCCCTGCTTCATCTCTCTCTCAGCTAAGGGGTCCCTGCTTCATCTCTCTCTCAGCTAAGCAGTCCTTGGCCTGCAACGTGAGCTTGTAGATCTGCTATTTCTGGTGTGAGTAGATGTGCAAACCATCAGGCATGATTTGTGAGTTTGTGGAACACCCTACAGAAGGCCTTAAAGGAGGGTATTCCCTCGCATCCTTTAAAATCTCCCTGCAAAACCACTTACAGGTGGCAGCCATTCACAACTGGCAATAACAAACCTAGCCCAGCCTCCCCTGACCCTTCTCTGTATTTACCTACTGTTGTTGTCTCCACCAGCCGAAGGCATGGGGGAGAGTATGTTTTCCCCTCCGTCCGTCCGTGCGTCCGTGCGTGCGTCCGTGTGTGTGTGTGTGCGTGTCCTCCCACCTAATCTCAGTCGCCGTTGGCCCGGTCGCTGCCAAAATGAGCACACACACTCCCTGGATGCCAATTCAGAACCTCTGACCCACATTTTTCAAATGGGCCTGTTCTAGCGCCACCATGAGGCCGATGTTCAAAAAAAAAAAACATTTCTGTACACTACTCTTACAGATATTGTGCAAAAATCCTACAAATCGGTAGGCAGTATCTCGACAGTCATGTGATCGACATGGATCTGTCCAATTTTGCATATTCCATCCTGATTGGCTAAGATTGGCTTCCAAAGTTTGTAGGATTGAGCCGTTTTGAACAAAATGCCTCAAATCACAAACGCAAAGTGCAAGTATCATGAAATCGCGCACACACATTCCCACTAGGCTGAGGAAGAAATGCCAATTACATTTTTTTTAAATCAGCCTCATGGTGGCGCTATAACAGGACAATTTGTGGTTTTACCTATAACTCCACTGACCAGTGTCAAACTTTGTACACGCACTCCCTAGAGGCCAAGGAAAAACCTTTTCACTGCATTTTTCACATCAGCCTTTTATAGCGCCACCTTTGGGCCGACTTATGTAAAACACATTTTGGGATATTACTCCTTCAGATTTTCTCCAAAAATAACACAAATCAGTACACAGTATCTAATATTAGCTTCCAAAGTTTGCAGGATTGCTCCGTTTTTGAACAAAATGCCTCAAATCATCAATGCAGCTTGCGATTACCGTGAACTTTGCCACACTTATTCCCACTATGTCAAGGAACAAATGCTACCCTTTTCACATTGGCCTGTTATAGCGCCACCAGCTGGTAGACTTTAGCAAAACACTTTTTTGGAACACAATGCCTCAAATCATCCATGCAGTGTCCGATTGCCATGAAAGGTCTAAGGTGAAGAACATATGCCACCCTTTTTACATTGGCCTATTATACAGTAGCACCACCAGGACGCCTGGCCTGGTGGAGACCTGTGCTCGGAAGAGCACTGCTTCTAGTTTGCACTGTTTTCTTTTTTTACTTTTTTCTTTTTTTTAGTAGTAGTAGTACTAAAAATAGTACTGTGTTCTATCCGTCTGTCATTCAATGTTATATGAGATACTTCAATGGTTTCCTATGAAAATAAGCTCAGTCTTTTCTAGGATCTCCTTTTAGTTGACCTTGTACCAGTGAACTGTACCGTCATGAAACTGTACCTTTTTCTATGCAAACTTCTGATAAAGTCTTCAATCAATCAATCAATCAATCAATCAATCAATCAATCAATCAATCAATCAGTCTCTCAGCAAAGATGTAGGCTACAGTCCAGCGGACGTAAACAAAAGCCTGAGTGAATCAAATCCCTCGCTCTCTCCCTCTCTTCTTCTCTCTTTCCCTTTGTAGCTTCCTCCAACAGCGCCCCCTAGCAGGAGATCTATTTATATAAGGTCGTTGACACGACCTGCTCTTCACACATGATACAGGTCAGGGTCAGACAGGGACGTGCTGGCCATTGGGAAAAGCGGGACAACTCCCGAATGGCCGGTTCATTCCTGGCCGCTCCAGGCCGGCCATTAGGGAAAAAATTAAAATAAAATGTCGGCCTTCGTTCCATTTTGGGGGCTGGGCGGCCGACAAAGTAAATCGCCACTGTCGGGGCAGAAACCTCGTATCTCCAAGTTTCAAATGTATAACTTTTTTGCAAAGCAAAGCCCTACTTCATCATACAAGGCTGTTGCACAAAAGTAGTGAAAACAGCCGATCTACAAGCACACAACGCCTCGCGGTGCGAGGCGTTGTGTGCTTGTAGATCGTCTGTTTTCACTAGTTTAAATCCTTTTTAAAATAAATACCAAACAAACGGTTTTGGACATAAAAGGTTTCCACCCGACAACGACAAAATATAACTCAATAATTGGCCAACTGGCTTGTCACTTGTTGTGATCTGAAATGGCAAATCTTTGAGTAGCAGCAGCAGCAGCGCTATAGAGAGAGATCTCTCTATCCACAACTTTCCAACATCCATCGTGCATTATTGCGCAGAAGGCGAGCGGCATTTCCGGCGTCGCAGCCGAGTGTGATCTACAAGCTCACTACGGTTGCATCTGCGACGCGACGTGAGCTTGTATGTCTGCTGTTAACCGGAAGTGTTACGCAGATAATGCTACAGTAAAGTCTTGCGGGAAACACGTGGATAGCGCGCAATGAGGGCCTCTCCAACTCTTTTTTTCCCGGGCTGAATCAGGGGCCCAGCACGTCCCTGGGGTCAGGGTCTCTGCCCCCCCCCCCCCCCCCCCTGGCCTCTCCCTGGCTATTTTCAGAGGTTTGGAGTAGAAAGAAAAAAGAGCAGAACCAAAGGTCAAGTTCACTAAAGTAGTGAGGGTTTTAAATGAAAATACTAAGGCTGGGACTTTAACTGATTAATTGCGATTAATTAATAACAGAATTAACACAAATCCAACATATTAAAACAAAGCAAACATTGTTGTTTTGCTTGTTCTGTAAGTATTTTGCTGCATGTGCATGTATGTAGTTGCATGTTGGTTGTATAGATGTATATGTATGTGTCTATGTATTATTGTTTTCATGTCTATTGCTTTCATGTCTTTGTTGTCATTATATGGCCGTTTAGGTGCCTTGGGCACTCTGCTGTATTGTTTTTTTTCCTTATAAAACTAAAATAAAAAATTGATAAAAAAAAAACAAAAAAAAAACAAAGCAAACATTAGGCCTAATTGACACAACACTATGAAACTATCTACGAAATCTATGATTACGTTTAATTCTGCACAATTTGATGCAATATGTAGCGGGGGTCCCTGGCTCCCTGCTTCATCTCTCTCTCTCAACTATAAAGGGGTCCCTGCTTAATCTCACCCTTAGCTAAGCAGTCCTTGGCCTGCAATGTGAGCTTGTAGATCTGTTATTTCTGGTGTGAGTAGATGTGCAAACAATCAGGCATGACTTTGGAACTCTCCTCTGGAAGTCAAGTTTATGTTGAAGTTGCAAAGCTTCGAAGCCAACTTTAAGGCTGCAATGATTTACCATCATTTCAATCAGTTCTGCACCAAGGCTGTTGTTTTGTTCCATTTATTGACAAGGCTTCTATTTTTAAAGTCTGACTTTTGGCTGCATTGATTTTGGGATGGAGTTTCTCAGTTAAACATTATCCCACACGGACGGAGAGGGTCAGAGTGTGTTTTACAAAGAGGCCAAAAACATACCTAAATAAATACACACATCTGAAAAACATATACAAAATATGAAAATATAGTTCCATTTTTGGACAAAATGTTAGTGTTTTATTCTGAAGGGGTCAAAGAAAGGCTATTATTGTATTTCTTTTTTAACCTTTCACGTCTGCTTACATTTGGTAACGAGAAATAATGCTGAGAAAAATAGTTATTTGTCTTTTGTTCAGAGCACACGCCTGACAAAAGACCATTGATATCAAAGAGGTGGTGCCATAGTTTTGTACTTTTTCTGTGTCTAGGAGGTTGACAGTACTTCATTAGACCCCCTTATGTGTTTTTTTTTTGAGAAATTATGTATTATCTTAGTATTTGTTTGTTTTCTCTTGGAGGCTGTCACCTTGTGGTGAAAAGTGTCAGTTAAAAACACAGATACTAAGTATGTCACAGTATCAACTCCTCCCCTATTTACCATTCACCCAACACTGTGGGGTGTGGCTAACTTCAGCTGGGTCACCACATCCATGCATACCTAATGAACTGGTGGGTGTGGCCACATAAAAACCCAATTCTAACTCTTTCTGTATACTTTTTTGGAAAAAATCTTCCTCCTAGTATAATCATAATACCTGATAACCATGTTTTATAGGGGGGGAAATCATGGCACCACCTCTTTAAATATTGATGATGATAGTTAAATAAAATCATTTAAATGCGATAGATATGTTTGTGACTTTGTTATGGTCCGAAG
>NC_137833.1:1704649-1707149 GCF_963921795.1 Nannobrachium achirus | reverse complement strand
AAAGAAGAATGGTTGAACAGAACTCACATTTTGGGACCATCGCTCCATTGTTCACAATGGTTTGTAATGCAGGCTGCTATCCCAGGAAGTCATGTGATCCAAGATGGCCGCGGTGTGAATAAGGTGATAGATGCTTTCTAATTTAGAACCAGGCCTAGTGATGACCAATGACGTGGCTTTGATGCTATCTTTATAGATGTCGACCCATTTCACAGTGCAAACGCATAACTGCCTTCTCTGACGCTTTAACGATCTCAACGAGGATCACCTGGGTCACAGACACTCAGACCTTCACCCTGTGCTCTAAACGGAAGTGAACGTTTTTCTTTCTTTTTTTATTTTATTTTTATATTGCCTATAGTCGACTAATAGTCGACTATAGGCAATATTACTGGAGTAAGAGAGGAAACAACCGCTTTGCCTACCCAGGACGGAGATGTGAGAGACTAGGAAAATCTTTTGTACCGGCCGCCCTTAAGCTGTATAGCCGGGGAGCCACAGGCCCAAAAGCTCAAAGAATAGGATGTTACCTGTGATGTCATGACATACTTTTAATTTTTGTTTTTTCTATTCATTTGGTCATCAAGGTCCACAGAATGAGAGGCCTGCTCTGCCGGAAATCCTGCGAAAAAAAGTTATGGCCATTTGTATATTCACTCCATCGACCTCAATATAAAGGAAAGAAACACACCAAAAACAATATGCTTTAAGTAGCATGTGAGGGGTCAAACCAGGGATTCTTGATGATTCTGAATCCATTGCAAGCATTTGTTTTGCATGAAAAACATTCCTTGGGCTAGAAAACGGACCAAAATAACGGTGAAAAGTGATGACTCATCACTTTTCACAGGTTTGAGAGGCTGAAATCTAGCCCAAGGAATGTTTTTCATGCAAAACAAATGCTTGCAATGGATTCAGAATCATGAAGAACCCTTAGTTTGACCCCTCACATGCTACTTTCTTTGGTGTGTTTTTTTCCAGTATAGTGAAGTCAATGGGAAACCTTTTTTCGCAGGATTTCCGGCAGAGCAGGCCTCTCATTCTGTGTACCTTATTGACCAAATTAATAGGACAAACAAGAATTTGGAGTATGTTATGACATCACAGGTCCTCTCTCATTTTGGCCCAGTGGCTCCCCGGCTAGTACAACGAGACACATAACGGACGATTGAAAAGGACTTCCTTCCTAACCTAGACTGACGGAACTATTGTTGTATTGACTTTGACCCCTAAGACCTTCCAGGGAGAGTGCTCATGTGCGTCTTGCGGTGACACGCTCCCTAGTTTCTTCTCTGAGCTGCTTTTTTTTTTGTTTTTTTTCGCACTGATTCTTGACTTTGCACTATTAGGTTGTGTTGGTAGTTTCTGAGTATTCTGCTTTGTTTAACAATGTCAGTACTTGTTGCAATAACTAGCATTGACTGTTACAGTCTCTTTTTGTATACACTTTATGTATATATACTTATATATTATTCGCCCCCTCTATTGATGCACCTTCTCTTTATTGGTACTGTACTGCTCTTGTTTTCCCTCTCATCTTTCTTTTTTCTTACTTCTCTGTAACTTTGTAAATAACTGTATACTGCTATGCTACAACTGGACAACTGAATTTCCCCCTTGGGATAATAAAGGTATCTATCTATCTATCTAATATTCGGCCAACCAGATTACTATATAAATCTTTATTCGGGGACATCCCTAATAGACACATAGACAAAGAGAGACAGAGACAGAGCAGTGGCGTCAGTTCAGAAAAAGCTAAGGTATGGCATCATGACTGGTATCTTTGTGCGCGTGCAAGACACCAGTCATGTTGCCATACCTTAGCAACAGGCATGATACATTTATTTTAAGAAGTACATTACATTTTTCCCCCGTTTCTACGGTTTCTTGGGCTGGATATGGCAGCCTGGAACGATTGTTCAAGTGCAGCTAAACTTGGCATGTTAGTAAACGTGCCACAATTAACAATAATGCATTGCACCTGTGCAGCCGACCTGCAGAACCTGGGAATATACCATTCTGTCAAGATGGGGAGAATACAAGTGTGGAGAATATAAGCATAATACCTTGTTAAAGTGACCATTTTGTTAAATGTTGCATTTGTAGTTATTTTACTGTAATTTAACAACATAATAACCAGAACAGACAGACAAAGAGATATTCATGGATTTATATTTAAAAGTAACTTTTATTTTCCCCCCTGGACCCAGGGTATGGCAGCTGCATACCCCTGGACCCCCCTGGACCCAGGGTATGGCAGCTGCATACCCCAGACTGTATGCTCCCGGCATACAGTCTGGCAAACCGGAATAGAAATGATGAGTGCGAGATAAAGCGGATGTGACACAACCGCTCCCTTGGTGCAGTAGCAATAACATGTCCTACTGGAAGCAACATTTTAGGCAGGAACATTCACGTCAAGCAGATTTAACCATTTATTGCAAAAATGGAATACAGTTAATCTTGGCGTTTGAAGGGCTCCGCGTTCGGAGATGCT
>NC_137833.1:1667149-1699649 GCF_963921795.1 Nannobrachium achirus | reverse complement strand
CTGAAACACTCTAACCACAAGGTTTAAGAACCCTGAAACACTCTAACCACATGGTTTAAGAACCCTGAAACACTCTAACCACAAGGTTTAAGAACCCTGAAACACTCTAACCACATGGTTTATGAACCCTGAAACACTCTAACCACATGGTTTAAGAACCCTGAAACACTCTAACCACATGGTTTAAGAACCCTGAAACACTCTAACCACATGGTTTAAGAACCCTGAAACACTCTAACCACATGGTTTAAGAACCCTGAAACACTCTAACCACATGGTTTAAGAACCCTGAAACACTCTAACCACATGGTTTAAGAACCCTGAAACACTCTAACCACATGGTTTAAGAACCCTGAAACACTCTAACCACATGGTTTAAGAAGCTCTGCTATAATGGATGATGTCAGGGAGTTATCTATCCGTCAAACCACCTGGATGGAAAAAAAATCACTTCCACTCTGACTGCATTCATCAGTCAAATTGACAGGTAAATTCTCTCCCTTTTGGCCCAGGAGAGCAACACCTCCTCCCCTGCTGCCAGCGGGGGTTCTATTGTCTTCCAAATGTGAATTAGCATTTCAATTGACCTCTCAAATGGGGAGCGCAAAAGGTGTGAAATTCTCTCCTTGCTTCTGGGAGGGGGAGGAATGGGTGTCTTTATGACCGATAACTAACAGTCAGAGTGGTATAATGGTATCATTTCATACTTAGGAAACGTTTCAGAAGGGGGAAAAAAGACGAGAACATATGTCTTGAGTATTTAGGAAAAGTCATGGAAGGGGAAATTTCTGAGATCTTCACAGGGAGAGTTATTGCACTTTGCAATCTCAAAATCGGTCAAAATGACCAGTTAGTCACCCGTGTGGTGTCTAGAGACACTGATAGTTTTTGGAGATCATTGACCAGGATGTGAGACACAGTGGATGTGATCAACACAAGGGATGTGATTAAACGCTGCACAGGTGTTTGTTACCTTCATCACTGAGAACCTGACGAGTAACCAGAGTGAAAGGCAGTCCTGTCTCTGAGAGTGTTTAGATTAATATTTTGGATATAGAACGCTGCAACCACTTTTTCCAACCTATCTTCATATTATTGGTCCTCACTAATGTTCAAGATAAAATAGCAAACATAATGTCTACTCTGTCTGTGTCTCTTGGAGGGCTGTGGACAGTTCAGAAACCCAACAGCCAGTGAAATCATCTTTAGGTAGATTTCTTTAATTTATTTTTTTAACAATGGCTTCCATTATAACATTAACCGCACCTTTTCAACAACTTTGTTTTTTTACAACAAGGGTTCATATTTTCGATTGTAATTAGAGAAAAAAAATGAGTGTTAACATGATTTCATTTACTTATTTCTATTGTTTTAGAGATTCTTATTTCAGTGGTTGGGGGCATGTGTACAAGTGGCTAAATATGTCATTTTACACAGAATAAGCCCATTCCCAAGATACAACGCAACCTTTTATGGTTGGATGTGACTTATGGGGGCTAGAAGTGTTACTGTAAATAGCAATAAAGAAACTGCTTGCTTATTGTGTCTAAAAAGACATATTTAGCCACTTGTACGCATGACCCCATGCGTACGCATGCCCCACATTTTAGCACGGTAAACACGATAAAACAATAGAACAAAGCAAATGAAAATATTTGAACACTCACTTTTTCTTTTCTCTAATTACAATCTAAAATATGAACCCTTGTTGTAGAAAAACAAAGTTGTCCTTTAAGCCCAACTTCAGTTGTTTTAATTTAAACAGTTTGAACTGCTGTTTGTGTGGACTTTAGCTGCATGGCAGAGGATGGCCCTTGTTTTAACAGGTTATAGTATGAGAGATCTTATCTGTACGCTGAGGCTGGCATAACATTTTGAACATTACTGTACATGATGTTACCTTGGTAAAACATTGACGTTTTCAGAGAACAGCTTCTGAACCATAATGTGGGTCACATACACATTACACACATTACACACATTACACACATTACACACATGATTATGTGGGAGGAAGGGGAAACACGGTTTATTGAGAAAATACACAAGATTTTCTTACAATCGTTGCTTCTTTTGTTCTTATGAGACGGGGAGTTCTTATGAGACGGGGAAAAAAAGGCTTCCTGTTTTCAGTTGCTTTGTGCTGATATGGAAGCTGTTTTTAGAGGTTGTATAGGCAGGGGTGTCACACTAAATTCTGGGCCCTGGGTACAAGAATTCTCTGCGTTATGTTGTGCTTTAACTATTGGGAAACCCTAACCCTAACCTAGCCGCAAATTGCAACACTAGATTTTTTTATAATCGGTTGAATCTAGGGTTGCAATACCTCCCATAGGCAGCCAATGCATCAAAACGTTTTTTTGCTATCTGATTGTGTTAAACGACATCAAACTCACCAATATTGCGGCTCTATGGAAAGCTTGGAATTTACTCTTGCTATCTGCAAAGTGTTTGTTTCAGAAAAGTCCACAGTAGACATGTTAGGAGCTACTTTCTATCCAAGAAATGTTGTTCAGGTGATAATTTTTTCTAAGTCCTGGAGTTTGGAATCGCTCGTGGAAAATCCCTCAACGGTCCTGTGACCACCTGGTTCTAAATGTCACATTATGCAGGAGGCAGCGGGACATGGCGTTATAGAAGACGAGCGCTTCCGAAGTTCAACACTTAGAAAATAAACCATGTCTGCTCGGATTTCTTGACAGAAAATAAATCATAACAATTCTACGGTGGATTTTTCAGAAACAAACACTTTGCAGATAGCAAGAGTTAATTCCAAGCTTTCCATAGAGCCACAATATTGGTGAGTTTGAAGTAGTTTAATACAATCAGATAGCAAAAAACTGTTTTTATGCATTGGATCCCTATGGGAGGTATTGCAACCCTAGATTCAACCGATTATAAAAAAAATCTAGTGTTGCAATTTGCGGCTAACCCTAACCCTGATACATAATTGCAACCGTCAGGACGCAGTTACTATAATTTCTCACATGGCCCTCTTCTAGCGCCACCATGAGGCTGATTCTTTGAGACACATTTTTTGGACATTGCTCCTAGAGATTTTGCCCTGAAATCATGTGAAGCGCTTTATCTCTACAGTCTACAGTCATGTCATCAAAATGCATCTGTCCCCCATCTAGCGCCACCATTTGGACGATTTTTGGAAAAACTCATTTTCGGACACTACTCCTACAGATTTTGCCCTAAAATCACACAAAGCGGTACACAGTATCTCTACAGTCATGTCATCAACATGGATCTGTCCCATTTCCCATATTCCTGATTGGTTACCTGTCACGGTGTGAACAGAAGTGGAGGACCCAGAAGCAGAACACGGCAGGCTGGCAGATCAAGTCCAGTATGTATTATAGTCCGGTAAATATAAGGCAGAGGTTGGACAAAATTGTGTTATTTAGTTTTTCAACTGATTCTGTTAGGAAATTAGGTCTACTAGCCAGGATAAAAAAATCGACCATGATCTGCTCACTGCAAATACCCACAGTGGCCAAATCAAGTTGGGCTCCCATCGACTTTCTATACAGGAGGAAAATACCCAGAAAAGAAATCTGCTTTAAGTAGGATGTGAGGGGTCTAACTAGGGGTTTGTCTACGCCCAAAGGTGATGACTCATCACTTTTCATCACTAAACCATCATTTTATGGGGCCATTTTTAGCCCAAGGATTTTTTGCAAAACAAATGCTTGCAATGGATTCAGCATCATGACAAACCCCTTATTAGACCCCTCACATCCTACTTAAAACAGATTTTTTTTCTGGATATTTTCCTCCTATATAGAAAGTCGACGGGAACCCAACTTGATTTTTATCCTGGCTAGTAGACCTAATTTCCTGTCAGAATCAGTTGAAAAACTAAATAATACAAGTTTGTCCAACCTGAGTGTATTTTTCCCTAGATTTACTAGACTATTAACATTAAACAGCAAACACAGGGCAGTAGTCTGGGACACTAACTATACTGGGACATACTAAACTAGGGAAAGAATACATTAACTAACAGGCTTACAGCAGGATGAACAAAGGCAGGAACACACAGTAACACTGACTAGAACCCCACACAGGGACACACAGTAACACTGACTATAACCCCACACAGGGACACACAGTAACACTGACTATAACCCCACACAGTAACACTGACTATAACCCCACACAGTAACACTGACTATAACCCCACACAGTAACACTGACTATAACCCCACACAGTAACACTGACTATAACCCCACACAGGACCACACAGTAACACTGACTATAACCCCACACAGGAACACACAGTAACACTGACTATAACCCCACACAGGAACACACAGTAACACTGACTATAACCCCACACAGGAACACACAGTAACACTGACTATAACCCCACACAGGACCACACAGTAACACTGACTATAACCCCACACAGGAACACACAGTAACACTGACTAGAACCCCACACAGGAACACACAGTAACACTGACTATAACCCCACACAGGAACACACAGTAACACTGACTATAACCCCACACAGTAACACTGACTATAACCCCACACAGTAACACTGACTATAACCCCACACAGGACCACACAGTAACACTGACTATAACCCCACACAGGAACACACAGTAACACTGACTATAACCCCACACAGGAACACACAGTAACACTGACTATAACCCCACACAGGAACACACAGTAACACTGACTATAACCCCACACAGGACCACACAGTAACACTGACTATAACCCCACACAGGAACACACAGTAACACTGACTAGAACCCCACACAGGACCACACAGTAACACTGACTATAACCCCACACAGGAACACACAGTAACACTGACTATAACCCCACACAGTAACACACAGTAACACTGACTAGAACCCCACACAGGAACACACAGTAACACTGACTATAACCCCACACAGTAACACACAGTAACACTGACTATAACCCCACACAGGAACACACAGTAACACTGACTATAACCCCACACAGTAACACACAGTAACACTGACTAGAACCCCACACAGGAACACACAGTAACACTGACTATAACCCCACACAGGAACACACAGTAACACTGACTATAACCCCACACAGTAACACACAGTAACACTGACTAGAACCCCACACAGGAACACACAGTAACACTGACTATAACCCCACACAGTAACACACAGTAACACTGACTAGAACCCCACACAGTAACACTGACTATAACCCCACACAGTAACACTGACTATAACCCCACACAGTAACACACAGTAACACTGACTAGAACCCCACACAGGGAGGTTTAAATAGACACTGACTAGACATGATTGGCTGAAAGACTAACAACACACAGGTGGTGAACATGACTAATCAGTGAGGTGTGACAAGACAGGTGACAGTAACAAGGTAAAACAGGAAACACTAGGACATCACTACACAATAAAGGTACGAACCTGCCATTGCCTTCTAAAGTTTGTTTATGCGACCTTACAGTCGCTTAGCTCCCGATTTAGGGAGTCTTACTGGTTATTTTTTCACCCAGTGGGCTCTGCTCTCCCTCTGCCACGCTGGGGAGAGAACGGACTGACCTCATGCTTCCTTCTATGCATGAGGAGTCCAAGTTGCTTCTTTTCACCTGACAGTGGAAATTTCCCTGGTTTGGACGTAGCTCGTGGAGGGAACACGTTATTCCAACCAGTTCCTTTCCCCTCCATCAGGCGCACCGGCTGGCCAGGGGGAGGCAGTATAGAGACCAAGATTACTGCATGTTTTTTGTGAGGGTATCAACCCTAGGAGACACGGGGAGAACATGCAAACTCCACACAGAAAGGCCCTATCGCCAACCCCACCTAGGGTGTGGACGCTGATGACGCGGAGGGAGGAACACGCCGCCAGTGCCCACAGCGTCCCCCGGCGGGAATCGAACCCAGGACCTTCTAGCTGTGAGGCGAAGCGCTAACCACTGCACCACTGTGCCCCCCAATCTAGGAGTCGTTGACATGAACATGTTTGGGAACCACTGACATAGAAACATGTTTTTCAGAAAAAAGAAAAAAAAACAAGCACCGAGCTTGTAGATCTGCTATTTAACTCTTATACTGCTTTGAACGTTCCTGTTCGCCCCAATTCTTGAGGTCGAGTAGGGCCAATACGGCCGTTCGTTCGTTTGATGTTTTTTATGGATTATGATAAAAGACGTCCTTGCGCAACTTTTGAATGCATAATTGGTCGTCGGTGTCGTTTTGAGGACAGCCGGAAACCGTTCATAAAAAAAAAAAGTAAACAGACTGTCCTGGCTCCGCCTGCCCAGAGCGACTCTGCGCCTGCCTAGCTGCCAGGGGCGTCAATTGGGTATGGCAGGGGTATGCAGCTGCCATACCTTGACAGGGGGAAATAATAAAAATGTACTTTTCATCGTGCCTGTTGCTAAGGTATGGCAACATGACTGGTGTCTTCACCAGACACCAGTCATGTTGCCATACCTTAGCTTGTTCTGAACTGACGCCACTGCTAGCTGCTAGCAGCCTTGAGGGACTATATTGTTTTATGCATCGGGCTGTTAGTAGAGAAAGAGAGAGAGAAACGTTGGTAAAAGCGATCATTTTGTCGGAAATCAGTTGTTTTATAGTATTAGTAGTATAGTAATTGTAGTAGGTAGTAGTATTTAGCAGTAGACCTACTAGAATATTGGGCCCTGCTCAGTATCAATCCGCCGAAGCAAAGCGACCATCCCCCACCACCCCACGGCCGAGGTCGCACAGCAGAGATTCCACGGAAGGAAAGTTTCGACAACAAACTTTGTTAGAATTAGGATTACAAACCTACCCGCGTTGGTGACCCAGGACCAGGCAGCGCCCACCACGAATGGTGGTGGTCGTCGTGATGATGATGATGATGAAGAAGAAGAGAAAAAGATTCCTGTAGTGTAGCCGTTGGCTTTGAAGAGAAACATTCCATTTCTTGGTGCCGTTGGTCGCGAAGAACCGGGTCAAAAAGTGCATCAAGAGCCTCCTGATATCCCGATATGGACTCGGAGACCCCCGCCATACCCGCCGTTCGTTCCTGAGAGTGAGACCCCCGCGCTGGATGGATCGGCACGGCACAGTGGACACACATCTCGGGCGCAGTAGAGACCGCCGCCACCCATTCAACAGCCAGACGTACAGAGGCAGAGACTCACTGGACGATGGCCATGATTCTACTGTCCAGAGTGGTAAGACTTAGACTTAAATCCAGTGCATCTGCATGTATGTATAGTATACTGTATGTGAATCGCTTCAGGCTTTCCACTGCATCCGTGAGGAAGCTTGGTTTGATTGACAAGCCTAAAGTCTGGTCTGGTCAGACGTGATCTCTATTGCGAATACACCAGTGGGATCCGGTCTAGAGCCCGCCTACTGCATCCGGTTATTTACACGCACACATAGACTACATGCAAGAAACGTTTCCGTATCCGGACCGGATCAGCAACTTGATCCAAGCATAGAGTTAGGATCCAAGTGCATATGCGTTTGTTTTTGCTACACAGGACACACGTGGATTTCCTATTACGCGCGTGCACGTACCGCATGTAGTGTACGGTGCACGGCACAGGTTAGCATTTAGCCAGCTACTATGATTATTTGATGGGATTTTAGGATTTAGTGGCTTAGTTTGTGTGTGCATGCGTACGATGCGTGTGAGAGAGAGAGAGAGATGCGTGTGAGAGAGAGAGAGAGAGAGGTTTCTTTTTACGTGTGGTGCACGTGTGGTGCACGTGCGGTGCACGCGCGTGCACGTACGGTGTGCGTTGCACGCGCGTGATCGTACTGTGCACGTGTACGGTGCACACCCGCACACCCGTAGCCTTTCAATTCAATTCAATTCAAAGGAGCTTTATTGGCATGAGAAAATATAGTTTACATTGCCAAAGCAAGTGTTATAAATAAAAACAGTTGAAAATGGGGAAGATAGCCTATACAGTTCTTGGAGGAAGTACAGCTTTGTGTAAACAGAGCTATGTTGCATTGTGACATTTTATATAGGTATACAGGGTATAAAGGGAATTTCACTGTGACAGTAAATGCATGGTAACTATTTACTATAACTGCATTTTATGTTATATATGAACTTATTGTAAGTCATTTGCTAAATGTCAAAATTGTAAATTGATTTGTTTAGATATAAACTATTTGATATTTTCCTGGCTATGATTTTAGATGATGAGTCGACGATGATGATGAGCCTACTTCTTCATTTCCACATCGTGGTCGTCCAAGGACAAGGATAGGTAAAGAAAAAACAAACTTTTTTCTGTAAATCAGACTTAGCACCATGCACATGCTCACATAGACTTGAGCCCCTGCCCTTTTATCCATCTGTAAAAAGTGCCCTCTCCAGACCATGAATGCTGTTTTTACATAATTACTATATATATATATATATATATATATATATATATATATATATATATATATATATATATATTTGTGTGGTAAGCAGGAAGTGCATAGAATGTTAGAGAGGCAGGGGTTGACATTTCTAAAACGGCCTTTTGATGAAAATAGTAGGACCCCAACCTCCACGCATTCTGCTGTGACGCGTTGTGAGCTTGAAGGTGTACTATTTTTCATGTATTTTATAGTAATTATGTATTTGTATAATTTACAGATCGACCATGGGCTCGTGTACGAGTTCAGCAGACCCGGTGGAGCCCTTCCGGAGGAGCCTGGCTGGAGTGAAACAGAATGGAGCCCCAGGCCCTGTGCAGGCTGAATGACACACACGCACGCACGCACGCACGCACGCACGCACACACACATATACACTCTGTAGACATGTAGTGTCACAGTGAGATAAAGAGAACCCTGAAAGCTGAAGCAGGATTCAGGCTGAAGCTCATGTCACTGTGTCAATGTTCTGCACTGCTCTTACTACTGCTCTTACTTCTCTTACACACTAAAAGTGTGTAAAAAGACACTTTTTCTTGTTTTTATTTTTTTGAATTTGTTTGTAAACAACCACTGATCATAGGTGTGATGTTACTGAAGCCAACAATAAAAGGCTAAAGAGAGATTTCTGCCTGAAAATGTATTCTTCACAAAAATGCATTTTTCTCAGCTTTATGTTCTCAAAGAGCTGTTTTTAGGCCACATTCTGCAGCTTCTAGCTAATGAACAGAACAAGATAAAAACTCGAAAGATTAAAGAGGCGGTGCGATAGTTTTTTTTTTTCTGGTTTTCATGTGTCTAGGAGGTTGACAGTACTTCATTAGACCCCCTGGTGTGGTTGTTATGAGCAATTATGTATTCCCTTTGTATTTTGGGTTTCTTCCTGGAGGCTGCCACCTTGTGGGTTAAAAGTGCCGATCCAAAAACAATGATTTAATGACATCATATAATCATTTCCTCCCCCTTTACCATTCACCCAACACTGTGGGTGTGGCTAACATCAGCTGGGTCACCACCCACCAGGACAACCAGGCATACTTAATGAACTGGTGGGTGTGGCCACATAAAAAAAAAACATAATTTTAACTCTTTCTGTACACTGACCCAAGAGTTCCTAACATATTGATATTATTAATGTGTTAAATAATTTTGATGACCAGATCATCAGCTAAACCATGCAAAATAGCTGCACAACTGATATTTCCAATTCATTAATCCATTCTCAAATATTCTATTACCATCTGCTGTGTCAATCATGCTCATTTCAGCACGACAGGCAAGCCTATTTCAACCAATTGCTGGGTCAGAACGACCTGTAATATAATATAAATATTTCCTATAGACTTTTCACAAGAGATATTTCACAATTCACACGGTTAATGCACGGCGGCATAACAGAACCGTTTTAGGCTTAATTTAATAGTTTTAATATACCGGTAGGCATTATGTCTTACCTAACCAGCCCTCCAGTAAGAATAACACATGTTTATTTACTCACGTTTAGCAGCTGATGAGAATGCACCACGTTGCTGTTGTACAGACAGTGCTGGTGGTGTCTGCATGTTTGACTGGAATAATACTCGGGTAGATAATCCAAGGTAACACAAATTCACAACAAACAAACAAACTGCTGCAGGCTACGAACCGCTTAAAGTTTGAAGAAGTAAACACAGACTGTGTAGTTGGTTGGTCAGTGAGTCTTATCCCATAGCCCGAAGGGGCAGTCAGCTTGTTGGTTGGTTGTTGGTCGTCATGGCGATATTACAGTACAACCAATCGGTGGACGGTCTGCTCTGTACTTGCCTCGCTCCTGCACTCTGTCTGCGGTGGGATGGTGTTTTCTGCTGGTGTTTCAGTCAGAGTGTATCAAAGGGTGCGTTCGGAAATGCACACCGGGTGTGTGCTCAGTGTAGTGAGTGCCTAAACCAAACCCTAATCCTAATCCTAACCTCACTAAAACTATGCCTAACCCTAACCCTAACCTCAGTAAAACTATGCCTAAAACTAACCATAACCCCTAACCCTAACCACACCCGGTGCGCATTTACAAACGCACCCTTTGATACACTCTGACTGAATCACCAGCAGAAAACACTCTCCCGTCTGCGGTACAGTAGGTACTTGATGACACGAACCAGCAGCCAGCTTGCCGGCCCGCGCATCACTTTTGCATGCGCGTCAATGCACGTCAATGCGCGTGCGCGCGACGTGAGAGAAGTGTGCCCACACGTGCGGGACGTGCCCCCCCCCCCCCCCCCACTACAACACTGGGTTTTGGACATACAAGGTTTCCACCCGACAACGACAAAATCGAACTCATGTAATTGGCCCACTGGCTTGTCACTGATCTGAACTGGCAAATCTTTGAGTAGCAGCAGCGCTATAGAGAGAGATCTCTCTCTATAGCGCGCAATGAGGGCCTCTACAACTCTTTTTCCCGGGCTGAATCAGGGGCCCAGCACGTCCCTGCACTGAGTACAACAGGACCTAGATACCTCCTCTATAACAGATCTCCAAGTGCACTGAGTACAACAGGACCTAGATACCTCCTCTATAACAGATCTCCAAGTGCACTGGGTACAACAGGACCTAGATACCTCCTCTATAACAGATCTCCAAGTGCACTGGGTACAACAGGACCTAGATACCTCCTCTATAACAGATCTCCAAGTGCACTGGGTACAACAGGACCTAGATACCTCCTCTATAACAGATCTCCAAGTGCACTGGGTACAACAGGACCTAGATACCTCCATAACAGATCTCCAAGTGCACTGGGTACAACAGGACCTAGATACCTCCTCTATAACAGATCTCCATAACACTGGGTACAACAGGACCTAGATACCTCCTCTATAACAGATCTCCATAACACTGGGTACAACAGGACCAGATCTCCATAACACTGGGTACAACAGGACCTAGATACCTCCTCTATAACAGATCTCCATAACACTGGGTACAACAGGACCTAGATACCTCCTCTATAACAGATCTCCAAGTGCACTGGGTACACCAGGACCTAGATACCTCTGTCTGGCCTGGTAGATGTTTACATACGTTGAGTACTTTGCACCGCATGGATGCAACCTTATCTCCAAAACACTACGGCAGTGACAGGTGGTTTATTATGTCAGATATAAACATCAGTATTATGTCAGGATCATTCTGACACAGCTAGCAATGTTTATTGTAATATAAACGAAATGCTAACATCATGACCTTGATTTCTACAGATGTTTTGGGTTCTAATTCAGCTGTTAAAGGGGAAAACCACCCACCCACCCATGTCATTAATATACCAATAAAAAAAGTTCCCCCTTCTGTGTTGCCTAGAACTGGAGGATTGATTTTGGGATTTTATATTGTAAAGTAGACCAGTGTAATGCCAGTCCTCCAGTTCTAGGCAACACAGAAGGGGGGAACTGTTTATTTTATTTCCACACAACTCCTCTAAGGTATTTTAATGACATTTATTCAATACTGAAAATGGGTGGTTTTGAGGAACAGCGGCTGACAGCTGCGTCTCCGTCATCAGACAGGTCATGTGACCCGTCTGTTTTCCCCTCTAAGTTAGTGTGTGTGCGAGCGTGTGGCGTCCTACAATGACCCTACAGGTTGGCAGTGGCACGCCTTGGCAGTGGCTGGGAAACTAGGGCACACGCACGCACGCACGCACATGCAGGGTGTCGCCTTTCCATTGTGTATTGGCTGCCTGTCAGGCTGGCCAGAGGTCCTGTAGGAGAGAACAGTTGTTCTCAACCTTTTCAGGTTGCAACCCCTCAAATAATCATATTTGAACTGGGGACCCCCCACAAGAATCATATTTGAACTGGGGACCCCCCACAAGAATCATATTTGAACTGGGGACCCCCCACAAGAATCATATTTGAACTGGGGACCCCCCTCAAATAATCATATTTGAACTGGGGACCCCCCACAAGAATCATATTTGAACTGGGGACCCCCCACAAGAATCATATTTGAACTGGGGACCCCCCTCAAATAATTATATTTGAACTGGGGACCCCCCACAAGAATCATATTTGAACTGGGGACCCCCCACAAGAATCATATTTGAACTGGGGACCCCCCACAAGAATCATATTAGAACTGGGGACCCCCCACAAGAATCATATTTGAACTGGGGACCCCCCACAAGAATCATATTTGAACTGGGGACCCCCCCACAAGAATCATATTTGAACTGGGGACCCCCCACACTAATCATATTAGAACTGGGGACCCCCCACAAGAATCATATTTGAACTGGGGACCCCCCCCACAAGAATCATATTTGAACTGGGGACCCCCCCACAAGAATCATATTTGAACTGGGGACCCCCCACACTAATCATATTTGAACTGGGGATTAAAGGACCAGATCACCTCTGGGACAACCAGATCTTATTTTATTGTTGTGTGGGACACGATCAACATAATCCCGAGTTATTCTTTGTGTTCAATCTGTGTTTTTAGATATTTTAGTATTTCAGCCGATTTCAGCATGCTACAACTGGTCATATGATGCAAAATGCATCATATGACCAGTTGTAGAATGCTGAAATACTAACATATCTAAAAACACAGATTGAACACAAACAATAATTCAGGATTGTGTTGATCGTGTCCCACACAACAATAAAATAAGATCTGGTTGTCCCAGAGGTGATCTGGTCCTTTAAAAGTGTTAAGGATCAGTCCTTTGAACTTGCCAAGAGATGGCAGGGAGGACAGTGTTAAATATTGTTGAAGTATATTCCAGGATGTTGGGCCGCTGATGGAGAAAGCTGCCTCGCCCAGTACTGTGTGCACTAGAGGAACCTTCAGCATAAGAAGATCACTGAAGCAGGTGTGATATGAGCTGTCACTGGGTTCTAGCATGGAACAAACCTATGAGGGGAGCAAACCTGAAATACAGGGTTGGCAATTGGGTATGGCAGGGGTATGCAGCTGCCATACCCTGGGTCCAGGGCGGAAAATAAAAGTTACTTTTAAAAATAAATCCATGAATGTCTCTTTGTTTATCTGTGCTGGTTATTATGTTGTTAAACTACAGTAAAATAACAACAAATGCAACATTTTACAAAATGGTCACTTTAACAAGGTATTATAATTATATTCTCCACACTTGTATTCTCCCCATCTTGACAGAATAGTATATTCCCAGGTTCCGCAGGTCAGCTGCACAGGTGCAATGCATTATTGTTAATTGTGGCACGTTTACTAACATGCCAAGTTTAGCTGCACTTGAACAACCTTTCCAGGCTGCCATATCCAGCCCAAGAAACCCTAGAAACGGGGGGAAAAGTAAAATGTACTTCTTCAAATAAATGCATCATGCCTGTTGCTAAGGTATGGCAACATGACTGGTGTCTTGCACGTGTGCAAAAGCGCGCGTGCAAGACACCAGTCATGTTGCCAGACCTTAGCTTTTTCTGAACTGACGCCACTGCTGAAATAGTTTTAAATAGAAATAAGTACCAGTGTTTATCCAGGGAATCGTTGCGGTAATGAGGTGAGGACCTTGTATTGTGCTTTTTTTTTACAGGTTTGGAGCAGTTAGAGGACCAAAGGGCCTCGCTGATGGTCCTCCCCCTCTCCCCTTTATAACTAACGTCTGAAAGAAACTCTTAGAAAGAGGATACTCCGAGCGTTCCATAGAGCCCCAATATTGGTGAGTTTGAAGTTGTTTAAACAATCAGATAGCAAAAAATCTTTTTTGAAGCATTGGCTGCCTATGGGAGGTATCGCAACCCTAGATTCATCCGATTAAAATAAATCTAGTGTTGCGATTTGCGGCTAATTCATGGCTATGGCGGGAACAGCAGCAGTGTTAGCAGTTTAGTTTAGTTTAGTTTAGTTTAGTTTATTTGATCATCTCATACATTTATACAGGTCATTCATATAATCATTGTTACTACAGGTGATCAAAAGGAATAGGCTGAAGCTGAAAGCTTGTGAATGCCTATCCTACGTATTCATGAATTAAGACATTGATTAGTTATACGAGTGTTCAGATTTTTTTTCCATCAAAAAAACAAAACAAAAACAAGAATGTATATGGAGATAGAGGACTTGATAAAAAAATACCCATTTCATAATAATAACAATTCAAGAAACAGAGATATGTTATAAGAGTGTACAAGTTTACCGTCTAGAGAATGATAATGGAAGAACGTAGGTACAAAGTAATAGTAAAGAAGAAGGTCACCGAGGACAGGGGTTGATGACCCAGGATATGGATCATCGCCACACCGTACAGTACAGTAGGCCAGACGGTAGACCACTCTGACCTAGTTTCCAGCCTGTATGGATGCACAGAGCAGGTTATGATGTAACAGTGCAGAAAGTACGTGAAGCCTGCAGCTTGTAGAAAAAGTCCCCAAAAAATGTCATGTTCAAGAAATGGAAACTGTGAACCAATCGGATCGATCCAATATTAGTGGTTATGATTTATTCCCCAAGAAACACGCACGCACACACACAAGCTTTACATGTATTTTACGAATACAAAACATTGTGAGTTGAGTTACGAGGTTTATTCCCGACCGCGCAGATGCTGTAACCTACTTCCTGACAGCTGAGACGCACACACACTATACACACACACACACACACACACACACACACACACACACCGCTTGTCTGTCCATTTCTCTTATCGTAGGTGTCTGATAAACTAAACACATAACGTTACATAACGCACACACACACGCACGCACGCACACACACACACACAGAGCTTGTCTGTCCTTTTCTCCTCTGTGTGACCGAGTCTGTCTCAGAGATAACGTCAGGGTAACCATGGTTACCATAACTGTTGATATTACCCTGACATGATATGTCCTCTGTTGCCATTTCACAAATGATCTGCCCAGGGCCCTCGTGGGGGTTAATCCGTCCCTGCATGTCCCCGACGCTATTAAAGGCTAATTTGACCTGCAAGCCTAAAACACTGCAAAGCAAGACAGCAAATTCATCTGACCTGAAAAAATGTGTACAACCTGGCAAAGAAGATGATTATGTGGTGCAGAATGGGCTGAATGACGTTGACCACACCATTCAAATGAACATCCCCATTGAAAAGCATTAAATACATTCACTCTGTCTTTGTCTTTTTTTGTGTGTCCTTCATTATTACTGTATATCACACAATGAAAACATCATCACACATTTTTTTATTAATTTTCAAATATTGTATTGGATGTATATCCAACAGTAGTTGGTTTAATGGCACAATACAATTTAAATGACCTGCTGTTTAGTGTTGCTACTGTTGTAATTAATTACCATAATGGCAGCAGCCTTTGACACCACCATGGCATAGGTCTCCTCCACCTCTCGAGGTGGCAAGAAAGGCATATCCTTAAACCTGGGGTCTAAGGCACTTGCCACGTGGAGGAAGCTTTTGTCCCTGGCAGACGTGTAAGCGCTTTGCTAGATCTCCATAGATGGCATTCTTCAGCCCTCTGACAACAGGGGGATCCGCACCAGAGCTGGCCGTGTCACTCAGCAGTTGAGTCAGAAGAGGAGCGATGATGGAGACTGTGGCGCTCTTCTCCTCACACATGCTGTTGGTTGCCACCAGCATTGGCTCCAGGGCTTCAACAACTGCTTCAGCATTGCTCAGGTCTCCTTCAGTCAGGTTGCAGACGTCAGTAGCATTCTTTCTGACCTTTAAAGAAAGAACAGGACAGAACAGAATGGAACTTCCATTAAAACCATTGTTAATAAAAATGAAGAACAGGACATAACAGAATAGAACTTCCATTAAAACCATTGTTAAAGAAAAATAAAATACAGTATTAAGTTAACATTGTATTATGTATTCTAAATTCATCATGTAAATTAGTATTTATAATATAGTAGGCTGTTACTATTTATTTATCTATTTATTAATATTTTAGGCTGTAACCTAATTATCACAATGTTCTAAACAACAAACATCACACATTATGGATGATTCATACAATTCATTCACAATATAGAATTAAGCAACTTACCTCTGGAGACAAGAGGGCAGCAGTGACAGCAGGCTGTTGCTCAAGGAACCTCTGGAGCATCTCATAGGCACTGTTCCAGCGGACAACAACATCAGTGATGAGCTTGTTGTGTTTGAGGCCAAGACAGGTCTGGTTCTTCTTCAGGGCTGCAGCTGATTGATTGAATACTGTATTAGTAGGTCTACTAGTTTGCATAGGAAATAAATAGCTGACAGTACAGTTCAAGGAGCTATAGTCAACTTTTTCATTGTAGGGCCACAATTTGTTTACATCCTAGTCTATAGACTAGAATGTAAACAAAGTGACAATGGCCAAAATGAATATTTTATCATTATTTTACGCTTTTTGTGGATATTTTTTAATAGAAACACATTATGAAGCTTATTTTTTTATAAAATATTTTCGAAACATTATTTTTATTTTAGCATCCGTTTTTCAAGAAAAAGATGACTATAACTCCTTTCAGTAAAGCCCTGCTTCATCACACAAGACTGTCACACAAAACTAGTGAAAATAGCAGATCTACAAGCACATAACGCCTCCTTTTTTATACATACATAAAATGATAGACATACAATATGAAGAAAAATTAAAAAAAAATATAATGGGCCTTTTTTTACCTGCTGGGGGGCTTCTGTGGAAGTAGGCTGTAATCCTCCGGACTTTCCCAAGCAGTTGAGCAATGTTGGGCAGCTTTAGGGCACGCTGGACGGCAAGATTCAACACATGAGCAAAGCACCGAACGTGTTGATAACCAGTAATCTCAACTGCGAGGCACATATTGGACGCGTTGTCGGTAACCACGGCTGGGTCTTTGTCTGTGAGCTTCCATTCTTCTGTAGCCTTCTTTAACTCTCTTGCCAAGTTGACGCCAGAGTGTGACTCATCCATCTCCCGAGTTTGAAGGACGTAGTTTTGTTGCTGCCAGTCCGCATCAATGCAGTGACCCGTAATGGTTAGAAAAGACTCAGTGGCTCTTGAAGTCCAACCATCGCAGGTTAGTGAAACTCGATCAGCAGCCTTCAATTCTTCTTCCACCTTTTCTCTGGTTTCTGCATACAATGCGGGGATGACGGTTTCTGTGAAGTATCGACGAGACGGTATCTCATACCTTGGCTCGAGTACCTTCATCATGTTGACAAAACCGTCGCATTCCACGACACTGTACGGGCGTAGGTCCTTACAGATGAACACGCCGATAGCTTTGGTTATATCTTGATGCCTTGGAGACCCAAAGGGAAGCTTTGCTTTTGCTTTAAAGGAGTCAGTGATCGTAGGCTGATTTGGGCTAACTATTTTGACCCCCGTCGCTAGCTCGGGATGATGATGGTCAAGGTGGCTCTGCAGATTCGACGTGTTGCTGGTGTATTTTACCTTGTGATGGCAGTGCTTGCAGATTGCATGTGTTTTGTCCAGTGTTCCGTCATCATTCTCATAAAAGCCAAAGTGGGTCCAGACTTTACTATGAAACTTTGCCGGTGGATCTTTTATTTGCCTCTCCCTCTCGCTGTTCGCAGCCATCCTGTGTGTGTGTGTTCGCTCGGAAACATGTATTATTATGGATACAAATAAGTAAATACTGTGACTATCTGCCAAATTGTATATTGACAAACCTGCACCTTGACATGAACACAGAGATTACACCGATTTATCGATAGACCAGTGTAGCTATATGGAAAGGAAAAGTAATTAAACCCCTCCTTTTAATTTTTTCTTCTTAAAAATGCTAAATACAATGCACAAGTAGGTAGTATCGATACAATCGATTCTTTGCACTGCCGATTCGATACGATACAAAATAAAATGATACGATTCGATTTTAGCTGTTTTCTATACTGGATAAAACACACACAAAGAAATGTGCTTTAAGTAGCATGTGAGGGGTCAAACTAGGGGTTCTTCATGATCCTGAATCCATTGCAAGCATTTGTTTTGCATGAAAAACATTCCTTGGGCTAGATTTCAGCCTCTCAAACCTGTGAAAATCACTTTTCACCATTATTTTGGTCCGTTTTCTAGCCCAAGGAATGTTTTTCATGCAAAACAAATGCTTGCAATGGATTCGGAATCATCAAGAACCCCTAGTTTGATCCCTCACATGCTACTTAAAGCATATTTATTTTGGTGTGTTTCTTTCCTGTATAGTGAAGTCGATGGGACAGTGATACAAATGGCCATAACTTTTTTTCGCAATGTTTCCGACAGAGAAGGCCTCTCATTCTGTGTACCTTAATGACCAAATTATTAGAAAAAACTAAAATAAAAAGTATGTCATGACATCACAGGTAAACCCCTATTCTTTGAGCTTTTGGGCCTGTGGCTCCCCGGCTATTGCACAATAACGACATGAGGAGTGTTGTTTGTATTATTATTTTATCCATAGCTGTAATAATGATTTCATTGTTGTCTATTTGGATGCACTGTGGTTTGTTTGCCACTGTAAAGCACTTTATAAATAAAGCGTATCATTATTGTTTCATATCTGCCTTCCATCATCAAGACAAAGCTATGAATGAAATGTTGAGGTAAATGTTATGAACTTGCTTCAGTTGAACTGCAGCTCACCATCACCCTCTAGTGGTAAGAGTATGAAGTGTTTCTCACCACTAGTTGCAGTGTTATGATGTTTCTAAACATCCGGTCCGGGGACCACGAGGGGTCCAAATGGACTCTTACAGGTCTGCAACTCTGAGAGTGTAAAATTGGATCCAAAAGGGTCCATTTGCACACTCTCAGATTTAAATAAACTAAGATTGGATTGGGGTCCAAGGGATGAAACAAAGGGTCCTTGAAATGAAAAATAAAGACATGAATAAATGAATACATAAATAAACTAAATATATAAGAATCACTGTTATATGGCAATAGAGGGTATATATATATATACCCTATATGTATATATGTATATATGTGCATGCATTAAGTGAAGGGCAAATCGAGTGGCAAAGTGAGTGGCAAAGTGAGTTTTACGTCGTTTTAATGCAATCAGACAGGACTTTTCTGTGTGGATGTTTGGGCTGTTAATGCCAGAAAGTTTTTTTTTTCTTTTTTTGCCACTCAGTAGGCGTTCCCGCTTAACTTCCTGGTATGCTGATGATGTCACGCGTCATCAGGCCTAGTGGAGGCATCTAGACTCTATTCACTGGAAGGTTCGCTCTACTCATTTTAGTTTTTAAAGTCTCTTCTGGACTTCAAAGATTCTTGGGTGCAGGATCAGATAAGTAGACGTAAGAAGGTATAAACCGCACTCACTTTCAGTTCTTAGGAGTATTTTTTATTAATGACGATGCAGCAGCAGCAGCTTAAAGACAGACGCGTTTCGGCACTAGGCCATCAATTTAATGATTTAAAATCACGAGTAGGTTCAGTTGAGGGCTGAAAGTCATTAATACAAACTGCAGATGAAGGCTTGGGTTGGATGGTAATCTCAGGTGTGTAATCAGCTGAGATGGCAAGTTGGGCATCTGCAGCACCACTGGGCTGCAGCCAAGGAAGATCAAAGAAGGAATGGACACCGACGTCATGTTAGGCTCCATGGCCATCCGCCATGACACTTTGGGTGTCGGAAGTGACACCGGAGGTTCGGTGAATAACATTAGCGGTGCCACTTCCGCCACCCAAAAGTGTCATGGCGCATGGACCGTGGTGTGCCAACTTCCGGGTGGGTGTCTTCTCCTTCTTTGAGCCTTCTTGGCTGCAGCTCAGTCTCTGTGGTGCAGGGCGGAGCTTCTGTGGCCCTGGGCGACAGTGGGCGCTCCTGGACGTTGGGCAGCGTGGCGTAGCGAGGCGGGCTGCAGCGGCGTGGACTCAGTGGAGGCGGGCTGCAGCGGCGTAGACTCAGTGGAGGCGGGCTGCAGCGGCGTAGACTCAGTGGAGGCGGGCTGCAGCGGCGTAGACTCAGTGGAGGCGGGCTGCAGCGGCGTGGACTCAGTGGAGGCGGGCTGCAGCGGCGTAGACTCAGTGGAGGCAGGCTGCAGCGGCGTAGACTCAGTGGAGGCGGGCTGCAGCGGCGTAGACTCAGTGGAGGCGCCGAGGCAGGCTGCAGCGGCGTAGACTCAGTGGAGGAGGGCTGCAGCGGGCTGCAGCGGCGTGGACTCAGTGGAGGCGGGCTGCAGCCTCAGTGGAGGCGGGCTGCAGCGGCGTGGACTCTGCGGCTCTGAACTGTTGTAGTGGCTGAGCCTCTCCAAATCTGCTGGGCGGAGGCTTGGGCTCTCTGGCACTGAGCTGTGGTGACGTGGCCCCTGTGGCACTGAGCTGTGGTGACGTGGCCCCTGTGGCACTGAGCTGCAGCGACGTGGCCCCTGTGGCACTGAGCTGCAGCGACGTGGCCCCTGTGGCACTGAGCTGTGGTGACGTGGCCCCTGTGGCACTGAGCTGTGGTGACGTGGCCCCTGTGGCACTGAGCTGCAGCGACGTGGCCCCTGTAGCACTGAGCTGTGGTGACGTGGCCCCTGTGGCACTGAGCTGTGGTGACGTGGCCCCTGTGGCACTGAGCTGTGGAGACGTGGCCCCTGTGGCACTGAGCTGCAGCGACGTGGCCCCTGTGGCACTGAGCTGTGGCGGCGTTGGAGCCTCTGCAGCGCTGAGCTGCATGTCGTCATCGCTGGCTGGGGGTGACTCAGTATCGCTGGGTGATGAGGTGCGCCGGTGGCGTCGAGAGCGGCGGCGACCAGTCCTCGTACGAGACCTTGACTTGGCACTGGCAGAATTGGCCACACGACCCACAACAATGTCCTCTGCACCAGGAGGTCATCCCAATGAGAGTCTGGTTCCTTGATATGTGGGTTTATCTAGAACCACATCTGTATAGCTAGGAATCTTAACCTTGCGACTTAAGTAGTGCAGCAGGCTCACAGACTTAAGCCCAGATCAGAGTCTACGGTGGAGAGCTATCCACCGCAAATTTGAGGTGGAAAGCTTTCCACCTCAAGTCAGAAAATAAGTGCAGGCCATCATAGTCACGGCCCACGGTGAAGTCCTTTACCCCGTCTAGACCGGTTCAGGTCGACCAATCAGTGAACGGGGTGTAGAGCCTGTCTGTCTGATAGTAAAAACAGAGAGATGTGTTGGGACTCGCGGTGGTCCCAGGTTCATGACTCATGAGGCTGGGAAGCAGGGGTAACCGAGGTGGAGTGAATAAAGCTTTTTAGCCTCTCACGGACGATGTTCAAGTGAGGGACAAAATGGCTCACCCACGGCCTCTCCTGGAACCATAGCTGCTGGGTCGAAATCCTCTTTTCAATCTCAGCACGCTGATTGGGAGCTGAGGCAACGAGGCAAGACACTGCATCGTCACATTCCTCCACCTTTCTTTCAAACTGCCTCTGTTCTGCTGGGTCCATCTTTTGGCCAGAGCGAATACATTCTCTGGCACTGCGGCGGTGGTGGCTGCCGCGGCAGTTACCAGCGATGCCGGTGCCAGATAATGTATTCGCTTTCTGCTATTCTGTCTCAGCCACCACCGCACGGACGGGCAGTTTACCGCTACGGGACCTGCCGGTCCGTGCGGCGGCCGCCGGTCCTACTGGCGGGACTGCTGGTCCTATCGCCGGCGATGCAGTGCGACTGCTGGTCGAACTAGCGGTCGTGTGGCAGTGTCTGCCGCTGCAGTTCCGCGGCAGGTGACGGTGCCAGAAAATGTATTCGCTCTTTCTACTATTCTGTCTTTGTTTCTGTCTAATAAAATATATTAGCTCTAATTACCAACACATTATTTCTTATTATGGCTTTATTCTTTCTTATTATGTCTTATTATGTCTTAAAGTGTACTGTAAAAGAGGATGGGACCACCAGATCTTACTGTCACGGTGCGACTCAGGAGAGAGCAGAACACAGTCAAGAGGCAGAGCAGCTCAAATATATTGTGATTTATTCTCCAAACTCAGGAGCACAGGAACAATGCAGGGGGATACAGAAAACACTATCCGAACATAATTAACTAGGACTGCACACTATAACAACACCTAAGATCTGGCAGGGACAAAAGGGACTGAGGGTTTAAGTAGACACAGGGTAACTACACACAGGTGAAACAATCAACAATCAAGACACAGGTGAACTACAATTGCAATTACTAACTGGTGAGACAAGACAGGAAGCGGTAACATGGCTAAACAGGAAACACTGAGACAATCACTACATAATAAAAGTAGACACCAGGCAGACAGTTCATGACACTAATAGTCGTCTAGTTTAAATATAGCCGACTAAAAAATGTTCAATTCTATACCGTTAAAAGTCAATTTCTAGACGGGTGGCGCAGGTGTCATTTAGCTGGATATTAATCAACTAATAAACGTAAAAAATGCTCGGTGGGATATAAAATAACGGAAAACAATAAAGTAACATCAAAAACTAAAACTAAAAATCTAGAAAGATAGTATAATAATGATAATAACGTAGGAACAAAAGAGAGTGCAAAAGGCAAAAGAGCAAATGTAAAAAGCATCCTCTGCTGTACATGTGCTTACAGTTTGGTATATTGTACACCAATGGCATTTTTTATAGTAGTCGCTACTGTACTTTTTGTAAACCACTTCACAGTGTGTTCTACTGTATGTGCAACAGGTTGGTATAAATACAAACTTCACAGTACATATATATAGTTATGTACAGTAGGTGTAATTCAGCCTCATAGTATCTTCATGTACAGTGGCTGCGACCGGGAGGGGCATCACAAGGGGGACCCTACACTATAGGGCCCAAGGTGGAGATCTGCTATTTTTGAGAAGTCGTGAACATTTTTGCAAATCTTTGAATCTATGTATTTTTTTAAAGTGAACATTTGTAGCTCAAACTTTGCTTCTGGGGGGACCCTGGAACTAAACATTTTGAGATGGGGGTCCGTGGCCAAATACATGTCACTCTGGGGGTCCTTAATTCACATGAAAAGGTTTGAGCACCACTGACATTATGGAAACATGTTGTACCAGTGATGTTACTAGCTTTTCAATGTAATGGTCCCGGGACCCACAGGTGGTCATTCAAATGGGTCCCAGAAAAGTTTTATGAGTCGTCAATGCAATGTTTTCGAGCGCTGTGAGCTTGTAGATCGGCTATTTTCAAAATGTTTGCCTATTTCTTATATTTATTTTACAATTTGGCTAATGTTTGAACTTAGAACTAGGATTTCTAAATACACTAGGCTACAGACACCATTTAATTATATTTATATCACTGGGACCCCAATTTATATGAAATGTTAAAGTACAGATGGAACAGGTCCATTTGGTTCCATTTGTTCACCGAGTTACGGACCCATAAAGTTCTATTTGGTTCCTAACTATCTGGGGACCCCCTGGAACTCCCTCAAGGACCCAGGACCCCACTTTGAGAACCACTATTGAAAATAGTTTTTAGTGTTTAACTGATAATAAATCTTTACAGTGTTTATTTACACAATACATTAAAAAACGAATTAAACTATCTAAACTAATATAGCAACTTAAGTAGAAGAAGTAAATTATTTTAACATGGACTCCAATGGAGGCGCATCCCCGGGACCCCAGGACCATGACATGAATGAGTCCCTGGGCGACTTGAATGAGTTTTTGATGCGGGATGCGCACGTAATGACATCACTTTAGTACTGTTGGTTTGATGTCCTCACAGTGCAACCACACTTTAGTACTGTTGGTTTGATGTCCTCACAGTGCAACCACACTTTAGTACTGTTGGTTTGATGTCCTCACAGTGCAACCACACTTTAGTACTGTTGGTTTGATGTCCTCACAGTGCAACCACACTTTAGTACTGTTGGTTTGATGTCCTCACAGTGCAACCATTGATTGATTGATTGATTGAAGACTTTATTGTCAGTTTGCATAGGAAAAGGTACAGTTTCATGACGGTACAGTTCACTGGTACAAGGTCTACTAAAAGGAGATCCATGAAAAGACTAAGCTTATTTCCACAGGAAACCATTTAAGTATCTCATATAACATTGAATAACAGACGAATAGAACACAGTACTATGCAGTATATATGTAAATAAAAATAAAATGAAAGATAAAAAGAAGAAAACACTAAGTCTGAACAAACAGAAAGTGTATACAAAGAAGGGGCAGGGGGGGTAGGGCTGGGCTAGGTTTGTCTTTTTACCAGTTGCGAACGGCTGCTGCCTGTAAGTGGTTTTTCAGGGCAATTTTAAAGGATGCTAGGGATCCACACTCCTTTATGGCCTTCGGTAAGGCTTTCCACATTTTGGTGGTATAGCAGAAGAACAAGTTTGACCCTTTGGGTAGGGCAGGGTACCGTTGATCTCCACCACTTGTTCCCTCCCCACCAGGTAAGATTGCATCCAACTCACTGCTGCGCTGTCAAGACCGATGGCTTTTAGTTTCTCAATCAGAATAGAGTGATTTATGGTGTCTAATGCCTTCTGGAGGTCCATCATGACCATGCCGCTATATTTGCCGTCATCCGCTTCGCGTTTGATTTGGTCAGTCAAATAGAGAAGGCATGTGTCAGTGGAATGAGATTTTCTGAATCCAGATTGGAACTCGTAAATCAGATTATTCTCATCGAGATATCTTGCAATCTGTTCGTAGACGATTTTCTCCATGACTTTGGATATGGAGCTAAGAATGGAAACGGGGCGGTAGTTTCCAGGGTCTAGTTTGCTACGTTTTTTATGTCTCCTTTCAATATTTTTGGGGGCGTTATTTCGTCTTTCTCTGGTGTTGTTGGTGTTACTTCCACGATGTGTTCAAATGTTTTCTTAAACTATACAAAACTCGTTCTTCTGCTATACAACCAAAATGTGGAACGCCCTACCAAAGGCCTTAAAGGAGTGTGGTTCCCTGGCATCCTTTAAAATCGCCCTGAAAAACCACTTACAGGCGGCAGCCGTTCACAACTGGCAATAACAAACCCAGCCCAGCCTCCCCTGACCCCTCTTTGTATTTACCTACTGTATGTTCTTTGCACTGTTTATTTTATTTTACTTTACTTTTCTTTACTATATCTACTGCATAGTACTGTGTTCTATCCGTCTGTCATTCAATGTTATATGAGATACTTCAATGGTTTCATGTCTAAATAAGCCAAGTGCTTTCCTAGGATCTCCTTTTAGTAGACCTTGTACCAGTGAACTGTACCGTCATGAAACTGTACCTTTTCCTATGCAAACTGACAATAAAGTCTTCAATCAATCAATCAAAGAACCAAAAAGAGGTTCCTCTATGATTATGAGTGACATAATCACTTCTAGTGGTATTTAATGTTGTTGGAACAACGGAGGTTCAGGAGAACAGACCACACAGGATAACCATCTCCTCCCTTCTCCATCACTTCTAATCTAACCTACCTTCTCCTCCCTACCTCACCTGCCTCAAATCCCACTGATAACAACTCCTCCCTTTTCTCCTCCTACCAAGCCAATCAAGCGCTGTATTTAAACCTGGCCGTGCCAGCAGCATTTCATGCTCAGTTCTCGCATTGCGCGAAACACACGCATCCAGTACCTCGTACTAAAACTTTTGTCTTCGACAAAGCTTGTCTTAATCGACATTCATAAAAAACCATCGCCATGGAAAATGACGAACCAATGGACCTGCTCGCGTCTGAGGACGAGATCCCGCCGACCGCGGACCTCAGACTGGTCCTGAACAGGCAGCGAGCCACCGCCACCGCCACCGCCATCACCACCACCGCGGCCACCAGAACCTCCACTTCCACCACCACTACGCCGCCACCTTCACTCACTCCCGCACGGAGCCATCACGTATCACCGGCGCGGTCTACTCACCGCCCCTCCGCTGCCTCCGCCACCGGCCCGTACACCAGGAGTCGTTCTGTCACCTCCGTGCTATCAGCCAGGTCAGTCACTCCCTCCTTTGCCATTAAAGATTGGACCATACGTGGCTTACAGAACGCCCTGATTAGTCTAGACGTAACTTTTCCCCGTGTTGCAGTTAAAGCCACTCTGTTTGATCTTTACTGTAATGCTATGCGAGATCCCTCCATGCCCGGTCCGTCGCACGTTGATGACGCGGGACCGACAGGCGTGTCAGAGGGAATCCCCGGGGAATCCCCGTCCCGCCCACCCCCTAGGAAAGCTGCTCGTAAAACACGTCACGTCGCTTCCCCCGCCACTTCCCCCGTTGTCACTACTAATGTCTCTGCAACCACTGTTCACGCTTCCCCATCCACGTATCACAACCCACTGTTGCACTTACTTAACTTGTATGCACAGGGGACTGTACAAACCCAAACCCCCGTCCAATCTTCCATTATTCTCGGTCACACACAAACACCCCCCCCTCCCCCCCGCAATCAGGCCACGGGTCTAACGACCCAAAGCCAATCTGTCCTCCCTCCCTCCACAGCTAATCAGCTCACTTTTTCCCAAAGCCAATCTGTCCTCCCTCCCTCCACAGCTAATCAGCTCACTTTTTCCCACACCCAGGCCCAAACTGTTCCCCCTCCCCCCACCATGTTCAATCAGCCTACTCGCTTCCAACAGGCTTTAACTGCCCCCCCCCCCCCCACAGCTAATCAGCTCACTTTTTCCCACACCCAGGCCCAAACTGTTCCCCCTCCCCCCACCATGTTCAATCAGCCTACTCGCTTCCAACAGGCTTTAACTGCCCCCCCCCCCCCTACAGCTAATCAGCTCATATTTTCCCACACCCAGGCCCAAACTGTTCTCCCTCCCCCCACCATGTTTAATCAGCCTACTCCCTTCCAACAGGCTTTAACTGCCCCCCCCCCCCCACAGCTAATCAGCCCACTTTTCCCCAAACCCAGACCCTACCATCCATTCTTCACTCCCTTGCCACGGCCAACCAGGCCATTCACTTCAACCCACAGCTACAAACTGTCCCCCTGAACTACCTACCAGTAGCCCAGGCCCACGTCCACACACCCATACCTCAATTTGCTTTTTCCCTCTCCACAGCCCTGCCCACTCCCGTACCTTCGTCGGCCATCTCCGCCAACCCGATGCCGGTGTCAAACGCACTCCGCATCCAGATTCTCCAGGGTACGGACGTGGACCTAGCTGCCCTAATCAAACCCTCTGCTTTCTCCCACCAGGCCAGGACCGTAGATTGCGGAGGGGTGTCTATCACCCTCCGCGATCTCAACTCAGCCACTAACCCCACTATTCTCTCCCCCACAGAATTCGTCCTGGCTTTTTCCCTCTACCGGAATGTCATTTGTTCTGTGTTCCCCTACCGCAGGCAGGAGCTGGATGATTATCTACAAATAATCATGGACCTAGCTATCCGTTTCTCCGGGCCCCTTTTCTATCACTATCACAGGCAGTTCGCAGCGACGGCGGCAGCCCGACTCCAGCAGTCGAACCAGCTGACCCACTGGGGGGCACTGGACTCCGAGCTGTACTGCCGGCTCTTTGCCGGCAGAACCGCCGTCGCTTGCGACCTGTGCAGTTGCCCGGCCCACCCCACCTCAGCCTGCGTCCTCGCCACCTCCCGCCCCTCAACCTCCACCACTTTCACCCGGCCTCCTCCCTATCAGGTACCCCAAACCCATACACAACTCCCACAGCTCATGGCCCGCCAAGCTAAGCCCGCATCCCAACGCCCCACCGCACTCCCAGCCTCCTCCCAGGATAGGGATCGTCGAGGCCGCCCCATCCTATTTGTCGGGCAAAAGATGCTGTGCAATAATTTCAATGACAAGGGCTGTAACTCGTCCGCTTGTAAATTGTTGCACGTATGCTCTTTTTGCTCCGGAGCCCACTCCCGTGTCGCATGCCCCCACAACCCCACCAAACCCTCAAGCAGTTGACTAGTAAAGCACCTAGCCACCCCTATCAACATCCCAGCCCTAGCTTCAGAGCTAACTTCACACCCAGACCCCGATTTTGTCCGATTTTTCCTAGACGGCCTCAACCACGGCTTCTCCCCGGGCCTTGTCACACCCCCAGACACAAATCTCACCTGTAATAACCTCCAATCCGCCCTGACAGACCCAGACACCGTCGATACCCTAATCACCAAGGAAGTCCAGCAAGGTTTCATGATAGGCCCATTTCCCTCTCCCCCCTTCACCAAATTCCGCATCAGCCCCGTCGGAATAGCCACCCGCAAATACTCTGGCAAAAAACGCCTCATCATAGACCTGTCTTCCCCCCACGGTTCCACAAATCCTAGCATTAACAGTCTCATCCCCAGCTCCGACTATTCCCTCCATTATTCTACAGTGGCCCACGCCATATCCCTCATTCGCCTAGCCGGCCGCGGTGCCTGGCTGGCCAAAGCCGACATCACCTCGGCCTTCAAGGTCCTCCCCCTCCATCCAGACTCCTGGCGCTGGTTCGGAGTCTGCTGGAAAGGCCAATACTATTTTGCAGTCCGCCTAACTTTCGGAGGCAAAAGCAGCCCCAAGCTGTTCGATAACCTGTCAGAACTGTTATGCTGGATTTTATTAAACAACTACCGCATCCCCTCCCTCGTCCACCTGCTAGACGACTTCCTCACTATTGACCCCCCATCATCCCCCCCCGCACACAGTCTGTCTTGTCTGAAAGCAGCCTTCACAGCTCTCGGTGTTCCCCTCGCCGAAGACAAGACAGAAGGCCCTGCCACTAGCGTTGAATTCCTAGGAATTAAACTAGACACTCTCGCCTTTCAGGCCTCCCTTCCCCAGGAAAAATTGGACAGAATCACCCTAATCGTGGCAAACTTCTCAGACACCACCTCCTGCACAAAACAGCAACTACTCCAACTCCTAGGCCACCTCAATTTCGCAACCCGCATTATTCCCCAAGGCCGTTCGTTCATCTCCCACCTCCTCTCACTAGCCTCCTCCGTCCCATCCCTCCACCACCAGGTCTCACTCTCACAAGAGTGCAGAATGGAGCTCAGGCTCTGGCGAGTCCTCCTCCAAAACTGGAACGGCATTAGTTTTTTCTACGATAACTTTCACTCCTCACCAGAGGACCTCCAGTTATTCACTGATGCCGCACCCTCTGTAGGCTACGGAGGTTATTACCGTGGGCGCTGGTTCGCGGACGAATGGCCAAAGGAGATGCTAGATTCCCAGTGCGACCCCCACCATTCCTCCGCTATGTACGAGCTCTATCCCATCGTCGTAGCGGCTTCCCTTTGGGGTTCAGAATGGACCAGCCGCTCCGTTCTCATCCACTCAGACAGCCAAGCCACCGTAGATATTATTAACAAAGGCCGTTCCTCCTCACTCCCCATCATGTCCCTCCTCAGACGGCTCACCTGGCTCACGGTCACTCACAATTTCATTATCCGTGCTGCCCATATTCCCGGTCACCTCAATGCCATAGCTGACTCACTTTCTCGTTTTCTCTTCCAGAAATTCAGGCTACTGGCTCCAGACGCGGACATCCACCCCATTCCGGCACCTCCGTTTTCTCACATGACCTTCCCATAGACCACCCTCTCCGTCACCTCATACTCCACGCCCAACAAACCATTCTCCTGTCACTCGCCCCGTCCACCCTGTCCTCCTACTGGACCGCCTGGAAAAATTTCCAATTATTCCACTCCACCTATGCACTACCTTTCCCGTCCCTAGACCTAGCCACCCTCGCCTCCTACATCAGCCACTGTCACACTTCCCGGTCTATGCCCTGGTCCACCATCCGTGCCTATCTCGCCGGTATTAACTTCGTAACAAAACTATTCACCGGCGCTCCTCACCCCTTCCATTCACATCCCCACGTCTCTCTGCTTCTTAAAGGCATTAGACGGTACGAACCACGCCATCCTCCTAGCCGCCAACCCCTCACCTCACCAATTCTCGCCGATTGTATCACGGTACTCCGTTCCGGCCATGCCAATCCGTCCACCGACTCCACACTCGAATCGGTCTTCCTCCTGGCCTTTTACGGGTTCCTCAGGTGCTCTGAGTTCACCGCTCCCAATACCAGATTCGATCCGGCTCGCCACCCTTGCCTCGCCGACCTCACAATCCTAGACCATTCTACCCTGATCTACACGCTCAGGCACAGTAAAACAGACCAATTCGGAGCATCGACTCCCATTTACCTTTTCAAGCTAAATTCACCACTCAGTCCCTACGAGCCTCTCGTGCGCCACCTTCACACCCGCCGGTCCCAAAACGCTTCACCTTCCGACCCACTATTCATTTCCGAAACCGGCACCGTGATCACCCGGTCCTGGTTCCATCGCCACCTTCGCCAAATCCTAGCCAAGGCCGGCTACGCAGCCGAGCACTTTTCCGGCCACTCGTTCCGTATAGGTGCGGCGTCCTCAGCGTCCCGGCAAGGTATCCCCGAGCACATCATACAGATTCTCGGTCGCTGGTCGTCGTCCGCTTACCACACGTACATCCGCTCCAACGCCCACGACCTCCGCCAAGCCCACGCTGCGCTCATCCGTTAACCACGGCTCTTTTTGGGGTCTTGGTTCAGGCCCAGCCGATCGAGGGCCAGAGCCCCAGAGCGATCGAGGGCCAGAGCCCCAGAGCCACACAACCCAGGGCTCATGCCCCGAGCTCCCTGCCTCCCCCCCCTCTCATACAACCCAGAGCTCATGTCCCGAGCTCCCTGCCTCCCCCCCCTCTCATACAACCCAGGGCTCATGTCCCAAGCACCCTACCTCCCCCCCCTCCCCGCTCTGTGCAGCACCGCCCTCCCAGACCCGCCAGGGTCCGTGCGCCAGGCACCCCACTCCCCCCCCGCTCCATTCCCTGCCGCCCCACTACGCCCCGCCACATACCGGCACTGATGTCCCTCCGGTTCCCTTACCCTCCTCCCACATCACGCCCTCCCACGCCACACCGACGCCGCCGTCGTGGCTCCCACCGTCCCCACCCTTACCTGCCACCCCGTCTGTCATCAATCTCCATCCCCTGCACGGCCTCCATCCTATTACACCTCCCACCCAACGTCCGTCCCCGTCGTCCCCGTTAAACCCCTCCATCACTTACACTTTCTCCCCCCGTTAACCAAGCCAGTCACTTATCATCCACCCCAGCATTCACTCCCGCACCTTCCATAATCCAATCCAATATTCATCTATTCCATTATTCATTTCATTCCACTATTCACTCCAGTATTCACTTCTACTACCATTTCAGTCCCCATTCCATCATTCACTTCACCATCCGTCCGCCTCCTAAGGCGCAGCCTTCAGTCACCAAGGCGCTGCTCTCTCTCCCAATGCATTTCATGTCACAATGCTTCCACATCACTACGTTCAATAAATGCAACTAAACTGGTTCTCTGTTTGATGGTGTGGTCTTTACTAGTGAAGCTCCTCTTCAGTCAGACACAAGGCAGCATGTAAAGTAAATATAATATATAAATATAATATAACGTACATAAAACATGGACTCAAGCAGCAGAACAAGCAAAGGAGTCTTTTAAGGTTTAAAGCAGGGGTCTTCAACAGGGGGTCCGGGACCCCTAGGGGTCTCCAGCGTTACTACGGGGGGGAGGGGGGGCTCCAAATCTTTTTTTCTCCTTTTTTATATTAACCACTTGAACCCTAGCGTCCATATTCTGAGAAGTTTTGCCGAAAATAGCCGATCTACAAGCTCACAACGCCTCGCAGCGGTGTAGAGTGGAAAAAGAGCAGACTAAGCATAGAGTGAAAGGTCAAGTTTATTAAGTATTGACGGTTCAAGTGGTTAAATATCTGAAAACACAAATTGACATGAATCCAAAATACACTGATTGTGCTGTCAAACAATGAAACTAGGTATATGGAATCTATGAACAGGTTGTGGGGGTCCCTGCTTCATCTCTCTCTCAACTAAGGGGTCCCTGCTTCAACTCTCTCTCATCTAAGGGGTCCTTGGCCTGAAAACGTTGAAGACCCCTGCTTTAAAGTTTAGAGGCCAGAACGTCAAACACAGTCCCTCTTTTTAGTTGGACTCTAGTGCCCCCTGGTGTAGTGAGGGTGGCACTGTTTCCAGAATGTAATTATTCAGACATAAATATCCAGTTTATATTTTGATCTTTCCTGGTTTTTCTGTGTTTAAATAAATCAAATGAAATACACAATAAAACATATTAGCAGGTTAGCTAAATGAAATACAAAATAAAACATATTAGCAGGTTAGCTAAATGAAATACAAAATAAAACATATTAGCAGGTTAGCTA
>NC_137833.1:1642149-1662149 GCF_963921795.1 Nannobrachium achirus | reverse complement strand
AGTCATTTTAAAGATCATTTTTAGGCGATTTCGCCGTAAATAAACCTCGGCGCGCATCCCTAAAAACACAATCCAGAGATATGGGCCTCCAAAGATGTGGTTTTTCATTGGATTCGGCGGCGATTCGCGGCTACGTTCGCGGCTCACGGCCGGCATGGCTTCCCCAGGATTTGGACCACTGGATTTTACATTTAGGCCCAGGCTTCAGAAGGCCTCGGATCATTTTATTCATTTCATTAAATATCCCGAACATGTTCGGGATAGGCACACTGGACTACGTTCCGGAAGCGGCGCTGAACATTTGGTGAACATTGGGGGTCTCATAAATGTATTTTAAACCATTTTTAATGGAATATATCGTCGGACCATGTAAAATGGCTAGCTGGCTAGCGTAGGACGAGCCAGGGTAAGTCAATTAATAAAAAAAAAATTGTATTGGACTGAAAATATCCCGAACATGTTCGGGATAGGCACAGAATGAGTTAAAAATACTTACTCAACAGTTGCTGCACTTTGCCCTCAGCAGCAGTCAGCCTGGTTTCTACTCTGGACATCTGAGCCTGGAGGCCTGAAACACAACATTAGCATTAAGACTGATAGCATCACACTATACTGAAACACAACATTAGCATTAAGACTGATAGCATCACACTATACTGAAACACAACATTAGCATTAAGACTGATAGCATCACACTATACTGAAACACAACATTAGCATTAAGACTGATAGCATCACACTATACTGAAACACAACATTAGCATTAAGACTGATAGCATCACACTATACTGAAACACAACATTAGCATTAAGACTGATAGCATCACACTATACTGAAACACAACATTTCAACAACATGTGTATATAGTACTTTGTACTAATAACACAGTACTTACCCCTCAGTTCCTGTACTTGGGTCTGTATGGTGGCCACTTGGGACCGTGTGGTGGACACTTGGGTCTGTACGGTGGTCATTTGGGTCTGTACAGTGGCCACTTGGGTCTGTATTGTGGCCACTTGGGACCGTGCGGTGGACACTTGGGTCTGTACGGTGGTCATTTGGGTCTGTACAGTGGCCACTTGGGTCTGTATGGTGGCCACTTGGGACCGTGCGGTGGACACTTGGGTCTGTACGGTGGTCATTTGGGTCTGTACAGTGGCCACTTGGGTCTGTATGGTGGCCACTTGGGACCTTGCGGTGGACACTTGGGTCTGTACGGTGGTCATTTGGGTCTGTACAGTGGCCACTTGGGTCTGTATGGTGGCCACTTGGGACCGTGCGGTGGCCACTTGGGTTTGTACAGTGGCAACTTGGGTCTGTACGGTGGAAACTTGGGTCTGTACGGTGGCCACTAAGGTCTGTACGGTGGCCACTTGGGTCTGTATGGTGGCCACTTGGGACCGTGCAGTTGACAGCTGAGCAAGGTGGTCTGAAATCAATAGAACATTCATATGAAATCATATGGTAATTGGGTTTGACAAAGTTCAGAGGTGATAGTAGACACCTTTATGAACACATTTATACAGAGGTGATAGTAGACACCTTTATGAACACATTTATACAGAGGTGATAGTAGACACCTTTATGAACACATTTATACAGAGGTGATAGTAGACACCTTTATGAACACATTTATACAGAGGTGATAGTAGACACCTTTATGAACACATTTATACAGAGGTGATAGTAGACACCTTTATGAACACATTTATACAGAGGTGATAGTAGACACCTTTATGAACACATTTATACAGAGGTGATAGTAGATACCTTTATGAACACATTTATACAGAGGTGATAGTAGATACCTTTATGAACACATTTATACAGAGGTGATAGTAGACACCTTTATGAACACATTTATACAGAGGTGATAGTAGACACCTTTATGAACACATTGTGAAGAAAGCCATTGGTAAGCATTAAGTTCCCAGATTGGCCAAAGACTCGGCTAACTTTCCCTAACTACTATAACAATGTCCTGCCAATCAAACAATGTTGAAATATTTGTCATTAAAATTAACTTATTTTAGGACTTTCAAATGTGTTCACTTTCACACTTTCTATGTGTATCTGAGGACTACCGTTGTTGAGAGCATCACTTCAGACATTTTAGACTGTTGGTGTGTTATTCTCATATATTCTCTGAATATTCTCAATACCTAATTTGTGTCGTTGGAGTTCTTCTACTTGTTTTTCACTCTCACTCAGCCTGGTTTCACTGGCAGACAGCCTGGTCTGGAGCTCTTCCATCTTGGTTTCACTGGCAGACAGTCTGGTTTCACTCTCACTCAGCCTGGTTTCACTGGCAGACAGTCTTGTCTGGAGCTCTTCCATCTTGGTTTCACTCGCAGATAATCTGGAAGCCATATCTGAAAAAAAAAATGAAAAAAAAAAAAAGAAATCAAAGAGAACTGATATGTGAAATTCGGTGGTGGAAAAATTACTTAGTAGCCTACATGTTTTAGTAAAAAGTATTAATACCGACATGTAGAAATACTCATTTAGGCCTAACCTATAGAATAGGGCTAAATCAGAAATTAGCCTACAAAACAAATATGTTGCTACATACTGTACATGTACTGTAAGCCCCTCCCAAACAGCAAAATGTGTTCCCTGCCTGAATGGGTTAAAAGTCTTGTATTCAAGTTCTCTGCTTCTGGTGCGGGGGCTGTGTTTTACCTTCACTTTTTTCATTTATTTTATTTCATCCCCAAAATATACAAATGCAAAAAGTAATTGAAAAAACATGGCGAATCTAATCAAATGCATATCAAATATCTAAATATAGAAAAGTTTCACTCATGGTTGAAAGGTGACCATCCTAACCTGCATCTTGTTCTTTATGAAAGGTGAACATCCTAACCTGCATCTTGTTCTTTATGAAAGATGAACATCCTAACCTGCATCTTGTTCTTTATGAAAGGTGAACATCCTAACCTGCATCTTGTTCTTTATGAAAGATGAACATCCTAACCTGCATCTTGTTCTTTATGAAAGGTGAACATCCTAACCTGCATCTTGTTCTTTATGAAAGGTGAACATCCTAACCTGCATCTTGTTCTTTATGAAAGATGAACATCCTAACCTGCATCTTGTTCTTTATGAAAGGTGAACATCCTAACCTGCATCTTGTTCTTTATGAAAGATGAACATCCTAACCTGCATCTTGTTCTTTATGAAAGGTGAACATCCTAACCTGCATCTTGTTCTTTATGAAAGGTGAACATCCTAACCTGCATCTTGTTCTTTATGAAAGATGAACATCCTAACCTGCATCTTGTTCTTTATGAAAGGTGAACATTCTAACCTGCATCTTGTTCTTCATGGTTGAAAGGTGAACATTCTAACCTGCATCGTGTTCTTTATGAAAGGTGAACATTCTAACCTGCATCTTGTTCTTTATGGTTGAAAGGTGAACATCCTAACCTGCATCTTGTTCTTTATGGTTGAAAGGTGAACATCCTAACCTGCATCTTGTTCTTTATGGTTGAAAGGTGAACATCCTAACCTGCATCTTGTTCTTTATGAAAGGTGAACATCCTAACCTGCATCTTGTTCTTTATGAAAGGTGACATCCTAACCTGCATCTTGTTCTTTATGAAAGGTGAACATCCTAACCTGCATCTTGTTCTTTATGGTTGAAAGGTGAACATCCTAACCTGCATCTTGTTCTTTATGAAAGGTGAACATCCTAACCTGCATCTTGTTCTTTATGAAAGGTGAACATTCTAACCTGCATCTTGTTCTTTATGAAAGGTGACATCCTAACCTGCATCTTGTTCTTTATGAAAGGTGAACATCCTAACCTGCATCTTGTTCTTTATGAAAGGTGAACATCCTAACCTGCATCTTGTTCTTTATGAAAGGTGAACATTCTAACCTGCATCTTGTTCTTTATGAAAGGTGAACATCCTAACCTGCATCTTGTTCTTTATGAAAGGTGACATCCTAACCTGCATCTTGTTCTTTATGAAAGGTGAACATCCTAACCTGCATCTTGTTCTTTATGAAAGGTGAACATCCTAACCTGCATCTTGTTCTTTATGAAAGGTGAACATCCTAACCTGCATCTTGTTCTTTATGAAAGATGAACATCCTAACCTGCATCTTGTTCTTTATGAAAGGTGAACATCCTAACCTGCATCTTGTTCTTTATGAAAGGTGACATCCTAACCTGCATCTTGTTCTTTATGAAAGGTGAACATCCTAACCTGCATCTTGTTCTTTATGAAAGGTGAACATCCTAACCTGCATCTTGTTCTTTATGAAAGGTGAACATCCTAACCTGCATCTTGTTCTTTATGAAAGGTGAACATTCTAACCTGCATCTTGTTCTTTATGAAAGGTGAACATCCTAACCTGCATCTTGTTCTTTATGAAAGGTGACATCCTAACCTGCATCTTGTTCTTTATGAAAGGTGAACATCCTAACCTGCATCTTGTTCTTTATGAAAGGTGAACATCCTAACCTGCATCTTGTTCTTTATGAAAGGTGAACATCCTAACCTGCATCTTGTTCTTTATGAAAGATGAACATCCTAACCTGCATCTTGTTCTTTATGAAAGATGAACATCCTAACCTGCATCTTGTTCTTTATGAAAGGTGAACATCCTAACCTGCATCTTGTTCTTTATGAAAGATGAACATCCTAACCTGCATCTTGTTCTTTATGAAAGGTGAACATCCTAACCTGCATCTTGTTCTTTATGAAAGGTGAACATCCTAACCTGCATCTTGTTCTTTATGAAAGATGAACATCCTAACCTGCATCTTGTTCTTTATGAAAGGTGAACATCCTAACCTGCATCTTGTTCTTTATGAAAGATGAGCATCCTAACCTGCATCTTGTTCTTTATGAAAGGTGAACATCCTAACCTGCATCTTGTTCTTTATGAAAGGTGAACATCCTAACCTGCATCTTGTTCTTTATGAAAGATGAACATCCTAACCTGCATCTTGTTCTTTATGAAAGGTGAACATTCTAACCTGCATCTTGTTCTTCATGGTTGAAAGGTGAACATTCTAACCTGCATCGTGTTCTTTATGAAAGGTGAACATTCTAACCTGCATCTTGTTCTTTATGGTTGAAAGGTGAACATCCTAACCTGCATCTTGTTCTTTATGGTTGAAAGGTGAACATCCTAACCTGCATCTTGTTCTTTATGGTTGAAAGGTGAACATCCTAACCTGCATCTTGTTCTTTATGAAAGGTGAACATCCTAACCTGCATCTTGTTCTTTATGAAAGGTGACATCCTAACCTGCATCTTGTTCTTTATGAAAGGTGAACATCCTAACCTGCATCTTGTTCTTTATGGTTGAAAGGTGAACATCCTAACCTGCATCTTGTTCTTTATGAAAGGTGAACATCCTAACCTGCATCTTGTTCTTTATGAAAGGTGAACATTCTAACCTGCATCTTGTTCTTTATGAAAGGTGACATCCTAACCTGCATCTTGTTCTTTATGAAAGGTGAACATCCTAACCTGCATCTTGTTCTTTATGAAAGGTGAACATCCTAACCTGCATCTTGTTCTTTATGAAAGGTGAACATTCTAACCTGCATCTTGTTCTTTATGAAAGGTGAACATCCTAACCTGCATCTTGTTCTTTATGAAAGGTGACATCCTAACCTGCATCTTGTTCTTTATGAAAGGTGAACATCCTAACCTGCATCTTGTTCTTTATGAAAGGTGAACATCCTAACCTGCATCTTGTTCTTTATGAAAGGTGAACATCCTAACCTGCATCTTGTTCTTTATGAAAGATGAACATCCTAACCTGCATCTTGTTCTTTATGAAAGGTGAACATCCTAACCTGCATCTTGTTCTTTATGAAAGGTGACATCCTAACCTGCATCTTGTTCTTTATGAAAGGTGAACATCCTAACCTGCATCTTGTTCTTTATGAAAGGTGAACATCCTAACCTGCATCTTGTTCTTTATGAAAGGTGAACATCCTAACCTGCATCTTGTTCTTTATGAAAGGTGAACATCCTAACCTGCATCTTGTTCTTTATGAAAGGTGAACATTCTAACCTGCATCTTGTTCTTTATGAAAGGTGAACATCCTAACCTGCATCTTGTTCTTTATGAAAGGTGACATCCTAACCTGCATCTTGTTCTTTATGAAAGGTGAACATCCTAACCTGCATCTTGTTCTTTATGAAAGGTGAACATCCTAACCTGCATCTTGTTCTTTATGAAAGGTGAACATCCTAACCTGCATCTTGTTCTTTATGAAAGATGAACATCCTAACCTGCATCTTGTTCTTTATGAAAGATGAACATCCTAACCTGCATCTTGTTCTTTATGAAAGGTGAACATCCTAACCTGCATCTTGTTCTTTATGAAAGGTGAACATTCTAACCTGCATCTTGTTCTTTATGAAAGGTGAACATCCTAACCTGCATCTTGTTCTTTATGAAAGGTGACATCCTAACCTGCATCTTGTTCTTTATGAAAGGTGAACATCCTAACCTGCATCTTGTTCTTTATGAAAGGTGAACATCCTAACCTGCATCTTGTCCTCCCTGGCTGCTCTTCAGCTGTTCTTCCATGAGGCTCAGTCGGTCCTGCAGTGCATGGACTGTCCTGTAGAGGTCATCTGCCTCAACCACACAGAACAGGAGAAGGAGCAAAGCTGCCTTCATGGTGACGCCCAGGCTCTGTAAGACAACAAGCATAACACCTTGTATTTATTGGATGTCCAGACATTGATTGGTTTGTTCAGGGGCAAAGAAATGTGATTTCTTTATTAGAACTTCTAAGATTCTCAAAAATCAAAACATACCACTCAACGAAGATAAATAAGTGACATTTACGGTCACCACAATTTGATCGACAGGTCCCCTGAAAGGTACAGGTGTAAACATTTTGAAAGGCCAGGATTTATTTTTATATTTTTCTCAGAACTAATGGTTGGAATGCACTCCCCTTGAAAACCTATAACAATAAGACATCCCACAAGTTAATTATGGCCAATTTAAAATGTTTTTTTTTGTCCAGACACTAGACAGTAGACACCTTTATAATCCAGTACAGTCCCCCCTAAAACTTGGTGTTAGGGGAGCTTCTCACCTGAATGGATTCAGTGGGTCCCTAGACATGAAAATCACAGAGGTGCTTGTCCGCCATAGTGGCACGAATAGCGCAATGGCCAAATCAAATATGGCCACCATCGGCTATGATGAAAATCCAACTTTTCAGTTTCTGGGTGTATATGCACCTCCATTTGGACTATTTGGGGTGTGGGGAATACTTTTCTGATGTTGTTTTGACCATTTTGGGTGATTTGGACCTTGAAAGGTCCATAAACTGTGGCCATAACTAGGAGTAAATAGGAGTAAAAAAAAGAACGGTGCAATAGGTCTAAATCAACTAATGCTGACACGTATAATTCATTTCTGATATTGTTTTGACCATTAAGGATCATCTTGTCTTGAAATGTCAATGTCATTTTTCAAAAATGATTGTGTCATTTACCAGCACTTATTTTTCATAATGGTTTGTTTTGTTTATAACCAGTAAGACTCCCTAATCGGGAGATAAGCGACCGTAGGTGGCTTATCTCCACAAATAGGGCAAACATTTGTTTTTCCCAAATCTTCCTGATCCATGTTGATGACATGAGTGTAGACATGCTGTGTAGTGATATTCGTGATTTTAGGGCAAAAACTGTAGGAGCAGTGTCCAAAAATGTGTTTTAAAAATCGGCCTGAAGGTGGCGCTACAATAGGGCCATGTGAGAAATGAGGGGTGGGGTCTCCGCGTTGCCTTGGCGGACGAATAGGTACCGGCCGCGGCTCTCCCGGACGCTCCTAGCCCGAGTTACAGCATTTTATGTGCGCTGCAGTGGCAGGGGGTCCTCCACTGGGGGCGCCACCACTTTTGCATCCGTTCTGGAGCACCAGGAGTCGGTGGTCCCCGGGAATTCCCTGTGAGCAGCCCCGTTGGGGTGGTCATTTGGTCATTTTTGCACATTTGGTCATTTTTTACAACTGGGGGTCCCCCAGGGACCTGGGGGTCCCTGGGGCTCCGGGGGTCCTTGGAGGTTGTAGTTTGGCAGGCAAGGAGTGTGTGTGTAAAATCTGGCATGGATCGGGTCAACGGGTGCGGAGATATAAGCAGGGAAAAAGTGTGATGTGTGACGTGTGAGCACATTTGGTCATTTTTTACATCTGGGGGTCCCCCAGGGACCTGGGGGTCCCTGGGGCTCCGGGGGTCCTTGGAGGTTGTAGTTTGGCAGTCAAGGAGTGTGTGTGCAAAATTTGGCATGGATGGGGGCAACGGTTGTGGAGATATGAGCAGGGCAAAAGTGTGACTCACTGACTGACTGACGCACAGACAGCCCGTGGAGGTTTTGGTAGTAAATGCAACCTATGGTCGCAACAAAAGACATACTAGTGAGAAAAGTATTAACATCCCCCCTTCAACACCCATTTTAAATGGGTGTTGAAATGAGCAAATACGGCTATTTAAGAGTAAAGTAGGGGGAAAAAAATCAATTTCCCTCGAAGTGCACCATAGTGTGATTGCGTTCATGCAAGTTAAGGTGACATGTTTTTGCAGGACGGATTTGCCAAAATATGATGCACAGAACTCCACCAGCACGGCAGCCATATCGTCGAGTGTCATGCTTCAGACATGGCAGGAGTGCACTAAAGTCATGTTCCTTCCATCCATCTATGTTCCATTTGTTCTAGTCTTTCCTCTGGTTCCTTGGCTGTTGCAAGCAGGTGGCAAGAAATGCACTAGAAATGTTCCTTGTTGGTCTCAGCAGTTGTACTTCTCTGCTACCAATGCTGTCTTGTTCTGTCAAGGTCCTTTGCCTCTTCAAAGTTTGTTAGATATTGTACTCAGTCAGAAATGCATGTTTAGTCCCCACCTGGCCCATGCAGTCATCTCAAGTCTCCAAGGCATACAGTATGTGCCTTGATCACTGTCTAGGCTGGTGGTGCTCCAAGATGAAAGACTGCTTGATGCAGTGGAAGCATGTGCTGCTTCTCACCAGTGCCATACTGCTGCCAGATCTCCTTCATCCCCTGTGCTTGGAAGTATGAGGTGTAGTATAGAAATAATGCGAAGGAGACTATGACAACTCTATGCGGTCCGCTCATAATCCTGACGGCCCATTATTCCATCCAATAGGTTAGGGTTATGGATTGGTTTAGTTATAATGGGGCCAGTTGTACCACCAGCTTGGTGTCAGCCTCCTCAATCTAGTTCAAGAGGTCTGGGATCTCTTCACCACCAGTCACTTTTTCAGGGAGCCCCTCATCATCAGAGACACACCCATCTCTCAGCAACTTTACAAACCTGGGCATCTGAGTAGAACAAACAGCTCTCCAGCTTTGTGTTTGGAATATGGTGCCCAATCAAGGCTGTGGCAAGGCTACCATCATTGTCAGGGTGACAGTGGATCAGTAGGTAGAGCGGCTGGCTGCCTTGTAATCTGAAGGTTCCAGGTTTGATTCCTGGCTCCTCCTGGTTATGTGTTTAAGTGTCCTTGGACAAGACTCTGAACCCCTAACCCTACTTGAATAGGATTGAAGAGACTGACACATGGTGCATGTACTGACTCTTTGTACGGCTATACTACACATATTGCTAAGCACAGGGGATGAAGGAGATCTGGTAGAAGTATGGCACTGGTGAGAAGCAACACATCTTCCACTGCATCAAGCAGTCTCTCATCTTCTATCTAGGTCGTCCTCAGACGAGCCCTCCATCGTTGTTTCCAGTCATCTCGGTTCTCCATACATCTGGCCAGCTCATTGGTGTTCTGTGTCCCTACGTCTTCCTTGAGTACGTCCACGTATGTTTTTGTGGGACGTCCTCGCGACCGGTGCCCATGTGTTGGCTCCCACAGTACCAATTTGCTGGCTGGAAGCTCCTGGTGTCTTTGGCAGTGTCCTGCTAGTCTCATTCTTCTGGTGGCAATTTTCTCGCTTACCCTTGGTATTCCCTCATACAGGCTCCTGTTGGTAACATGTGCACTCCTGTTGATGTTGAGTACTGCACGCAACATTCTAGTGTAGCACCCATCTAGAGACTTCTGCAGGGTTGGCTTCAGGGTCCAGCATTCACTGCCATAGAGGAGAACAGACTCCACTGTTGCAAAGAAGAAGCTAAGTTTGATTTGGCGGGGGAGGCTAGAGTTCCATACACTGTTCATGCCGTTCAGGGCCCTCCAAGCGAGTGCCTTCCTTACTTTAAGGTCTTTCTCAGTTGAGTCGACCCATGCGCCCAGGTACTTGAAGTCCTTGACTTCCTTCAACACAGCTCCTTCTGTTGTTGTCAGAGGTGAGTGATCAGGTAGGTTATAGGTGATAACCTCAGTTTTCTTAGCATTTAGCCTGAGACCAACTTTGGCACATTCTATCTACACCCTGTTCAGGAGTTCTTGTGCTTGTTCCATGCTGTCGGAGAGCAGGCTGATGTCGTCCGCATAGTCCAGGTCTGTCAGAACTACTGCGGGATGCCGCCTTGACCTCCTTGGTGTTAGCGTGAAGCCAAGCTCTTGTTCTCGTCCACCTATGGCTTTCCTGAGCGCATAATCTAGAACTATGATGAAGAGGTAGGGGGCTAGGGTGTCTCCTTGCATTACACCAGCTCGGATGTCAAACACCTCACTGCTGCCATCTGGGGTCACCACTTTGGCCCTCCTCCTCCATCTCCTGTCATCTTGGAGACAGGAGATGAGATGACTGCATGGGCCAGGTGAGGATTAAACATGCAGTTATGGCTTCTGACTGAGTACAATATCTATACAACTTTGAAGAGGCAAAGACCTTGATAGAACAAGACACAGCATTGGTAGCAGAGAAGTACAACTGCTGAGACCAACATTTCTTGCCGCCTACTTGCAACAGCCAAGGGTCCTGTTGTCCGGGACAAGTTAATAAAAAATGTACTTGTCCGTTGGACAAGTGGCTCTTGGTTTAATTGTGTCTGTGACGCTCCTCACAGCTTTGATGCAGACTATGGACTGCCCATATATGGAGTGGAGGGTGGAGGGAGCAAGGGGGGTCGTTAGGAGTCCTTTTGTTATTCATTCTATTTCAATATCTGACTCCTATGCATGCATTTAAGAAAGACATTTAAAATTAGTATCCGGACAAGTGACTTTTGTGGCAGGACAAGTGAATAGGAAATGTACTTGTCCAAAGGACAAGTGCTTCAAAAAGTTAATGTCAAGCACTGATTGATGGAGGGAGAACTTTGACCTGCCCCTCCTGCCATGTCTGAAGCGAGACACTCGACGATATGACTGCCTTGCTGATGGAGTTCTGTGCATCATATTTTGCTATGGAACAATGACAAATCCATCCTGTAAAAACACATCATACTAACTTGCATGCACACAATCACAATATGGTGCACTTTGAGGGAAATTGTTATTTCATTTTGTGTGTGATTTTGTTGTGATTTTATTTGTCACTTTTATTCATAAATAGTTTTTTTTTGTTTTTGTTTTTTTGTTTTTTTTTGTTTAGTTTAGTTTATTTGATCATCATATATTCATACAGGTCATACATTCATTTAATCATTATTACAGGTGATCAAAAGGAATAGGCAGAAGCTGAAAGCTTGTGAATGCCTATCCTACATGTTCATGAATTAAGTCATTGATTAATTATAAGTGTTCAGATTATTATTATTTTTTTTTCCAAAAAAAAGAGAAAGAAAAGAAGAAAGAAAAGAAAGAAGAAAAAAGAGAAAAAAATATTTAAAAACTAAAAACAAAATGTATAAGGAAATAGACTTGATACATTCCAATTATAATAACAGTTCAAGAAACAGAGATATGTTACAAAGTAATTGTAAGAGATAATAATAGAAATAATAATACTAACAAGTACGAATAAGTGATAATGATAATGAGACTATGAAATGCTGTATTTGGCCAGGATATTTAATTTGAGTATTTTTTTAAATTGTGAAATGTTCTTACTGTGTTTGATCTCTTCTGTCAAACTATTCCAAATCTTTACTCCACAAATAGAAATGCACATACTTTTTTTGGTGGTCTGAACAGATCCTTGTTTAAAATTGAGTTCCCACCTTAGTTCGTAGCCACCTCCTCTATCACTAAACATGTTAAGAATGTTAGCTGGAAGCAGTTTATTTCTTGCTTTGAACATCATTTGAGCAGTTTTGAACTCTACTAGGTCGGGAAGTTTCAATGTACAAGACCTCAAAAATAGATTATTTGTGTGTTCATAAAACCCCACTTTATGTACTATTCTTATGGCCCTTTTTTGTAATATAAATAAAGGATGAATATTACTACTGTATGTGTTTCCCCACACTTCCAGGCAGTAGGACAGATAAGGCAGTATGAGCGCATTGTACAGGGTTAACAGAGACGTATAATTAAGTATGTCCCTTGTTTTCCCTAAGACACCAACGTTCCTTGCCACTTTTGCCCGCACATACTGTATATGGGATTTCCAATTTAATTGATGATCTATTACTACTCCCAAGAACATATTTTCGTAAACTCTTTCCAATTGAATACCGTCAATTTTTAGTTCAATTGGAGTGTTTGGTGGAATGATTTTATTTCCAAAAATCATGAATTTGGTTTTTTTTAGGTTCAGAGATAACTTATTTAAGGCAAACCACTGCTTTAGTTTGTAGAGTTCAGCTGAGACCACATCCAGTAGTTGTTTAATGTTTTCCCCCGCACAAAGGATGTTTGTGTCGTCGGCAAAAACCACACAGTTCAGAATGCTTGATACCTTACAAATATCATTTATGTATAATATGAATAGTTTAGGACCTAATATTGATCCTTGCGGTACCCCACAGGTGATGTTGGAGCATGCTGACTTATATTCATCAATTTGAACATATTGCTGTCTATTTTCAATGTAGCTTTTTATCCAATTAAGCCCAACGCCTCTAATTCCATATCTTTCCATTTTTTCCAGGAGAATATCAAAGTGAATTGTGTCAAAGGCCTTTTTCAGGTCAAGAAAGATACCTATTGCATATTCTTTATTTCCAATTGATGATGTCAGTTTTTCAGCAAGCTCCATCAATGCCATGTTAGTAGAACGTCCAGTTCTAAAACCATATTGACTGTCAGATAATATGTTATGTTTTTCAATAAAGCTGTCTAGTCTTGTAGAAACAATTTTTTCCAGAATTTTTGAAAACTGTGATAGCAGTGAGATAGGCCGGTAATTTGTAAAGAGATGTTTGTCTCCAGATTTATAAACTGGGATTACCTTTGCCATTTTCATCTGTTTGGGAAAGATGCCCGTTTTTAGTGACAGATTGCAGATATATGTTATTGGGTCAGCCACTTCAGTAATAACCTTTTTTAGGAGTGTCATGTTTATACCATTTCCATCAGTTGATGTTTTATTTTTGAACTTTTGGACAATGTCAGTAATTTCCTTTTTGTTTGTGCTGTAGAAAAAGATAGTGGATGGGTTTCTTTCAACAACGATAGGAGGACCGCTGCCGGCTGTAACCGGGTGAATCTGTTTAGCCAAGTTTGGCCCGACATTTACAAAGAAATTGTTGAACCCCTCCACAATTTCATTCATTTTTGTTATTGATTTGCCCTTTTCAATAAAACTATTAGTGTTGCTCGAGTTAGTTCCTTTTCTAATTATTTTATTCAATATGTTCCAAGTTCCCTTTATGTTATCTTTATTTTTTTCTAATAATTTGTTATAGTAATCTTTTTTACATCTTCTAATTATAACCATTAATTTGTTTTATAGGCTTTATATTTAGTTTCTTTATCTAGTGTTCTACATTTGATAAAATCTCTGTATAATTTGTTCTTTTTTCTGCACGCATTCAACAATCCGTTTGTCATCCATGGTTTGAGTGCTTTGGAGTTTTTTTTATATTCTAGGATTGGACAATTTTTCTCATATAATAACAAGAAAATATTTAGGAAATTGTCATATGCTGTATCCACATTTTCTTTGTCGTACACATCGTTCCATTTTTCAGCTGCAAGCTGCAAGGTAGTCTTATTTACTCATTTAAAATCCATTTAAAACCCACCTTTAAAGTTAAAGGGGGATGTTGATACTTGTTGTATATCTCACTAGTGTGTATTTTGTTATAAACAAAACAAACCATTATGACAAATACAATAGAAGTGCTAGTAAATAACAAAATCGTTTTTTTTTTGTTTTTTTTTGTTTTTTTTTGAAAAATTGCATTGACAAGATGATCCTTAATGGTCAAAACAATATCATAAATAAATTATACGTGTCAGCATTAGTTGATTTAGACCATGGGTCTTCAACAGGGGGTCCGGGACCCCTAGGGGGTCCTCAGAGTTACTACAGGGGGGGTACCAAATCCTTGTGTGAAAGGATAATTATTTTCAATCAAAAACTTTGAACCCTCACATCCCTATTGTGAGGAGAACTTTAAAATAGCAGATCTACAAGCTCTCAACACCTCGCATTTTCAGCAAAGAGGTTTGGTGTAGAGGTCAAAAAGAGCAGACCAAGTCACTGAAAATCTGCATAAGGCATTTATATAATATGTAGAGGGGGTCCCTGCTTCATCTCTCTCTCAGTTAAGGGGTCCTTGGCCTGAAAACATTGAAAACCCCTGATTTAGACCTATTGCACCGTTTTTTGTTTTATGTTTTACTCCTAACAATGGCCAAGTTATGGCCACAGTCTTCGGAATAGCAACATGACCATGACCATGACATTTCAACGTCCAAATCACCCAAAATGGTCAAAACAATATGAGAAATGAATTCCCCACACATCAATTAGTCCAATGGAGGTATTACATGTGCATATACACCCAGAAACTGAAAAGTTGGATTTTCATCATAGCCAATGGTGGCCATATTTGATTTGGCCATTGCGCCATTCGTGCCACTATGGCGGACGAGCACCTCTGTGATTTGTCATGTCTAGGGACCCACTGACTCAGTTCAGGTGAGAAACTCCCCTGCACCAAGTAGCCAACGGGTCTATAGGCCAGGTACTGGACTATTATGAGCATAGTATCCCAACTACTAATTGAAGCTGAGGCCCGAATTGCATGACAGGGTCTCACATCACATGGTTGGTTCTACAGACACCAGCTTTCACACACGGATAGCTCAGATCTTTGCCTACACTCTTAGCTATTTCCCCTGCTGTCACTGCACTTGCATGATGTACAGTTGTACAAAATAAATACATACAAAAATCAGTAGAACCACCGATCCAACCAACATGCCCATAAAAGGGGACAAGGACTGAGAGATACAGAGATCTCCATTCTGCTATCATATGAACATCACAAGCACAATCTTATGTTGTACTGCTGTCTGGCCATGGAACATCACTGGGAATTAGGACAACACTAGTAAGACACCTCAGGGTTACATGCGACCTCGCCCTAAACGGAGAGGTCGCGCCAATTCTTGGCCATCTGGCCAGTGATGTATATCGGACCAGTTACCCATATATGGAGACCCCTGGTATCCGTATATGGAGATCCATGTACTATATAGTCCCTCAGTGTAAGTCAGTGTGAGTTCTCATGCACTCACAGCAACCTGTCTAGTGGAGACCCTAGGCAAACACTCCCTGTTATCAAAAGAGCAAGCAGAGCCCAGATAGTTCCAGCGTGCATCCAGATGTCACCACTCTATGCTCTCATGAAGCACCACAAGCTACACTTTACAGTACAGTTTAGGCATTTAGCAGACACTTTTAATTCAAAGCCATTTACAATAAGCAGGTAATCATCAATCATACATCAATATAATAAGCAAGATAATGTCAGTACATCAACAACAATACAACAAATGCATATCAAGGAATATTAATATAGAAAAAAATAATAACATAGGAAGACCACGCACCTAATCTTCTAAAAACATCTAAAAACCTAAACAATAGAGAAAAGAGGTGAGTCTTTAGCAGTGTTGTATAAAGTACTGGAAACCCATACTTAAGTAAAAGTACAGATATTCCACTTGAAAGTTAATCAAGTAAAAGTAAAAGTCACCGATAATATTATTACTTAAGTAAAAGTATGAAAGTAGCTCTCAAAAAATGTACTTAAGTATCAAAAGTACATATTGTTAAAATGTACTTAAGTATAAAAGTAAAAGTAAAAAGTACAAGTACAAGTACAAGTAAAAGTACACAAAATATTTTCACAGACATGCAAACAGCCCCGTGAATTTTTGACCATTGTTTTACCGAATTTGCACGTTTCTAACTCGGTTAAACAGTGACTTACTCATACATATCATACATATGCAGCAAAATTGGACTTGTTGCCTAGTACCACCAATTGTTCTAGATATAATAAAGAAAATTAAATCTACAATAATATAGCCTACAGATATACCGGTAGTTATAGGAATATCCTAATATTTAGGGACTTGTCTTTAATAAACAGGCATAGACAGTGACAATGTGCACTGTGAGCTTGTAGATCGGCTATTTTAACTACTTCTTAAATAGGCTTATTTGTTTTCTAAGATCATTTCTTATATAATTTTGTATTTTATTTATTCATGAAATTAGAAAAGTAATTTACTTATTTTAATCATGAAATGTTTAGCTTTTTTGGGGAGGGAATGTTTTTTGTAAATGTTTTGAAATAATTAAAAACGAAATGTAGGAAACCAAAAATGAAGGGACCCATATAAATGTGTCCACGACCCACACATGGGTCCCGACCCAGTGTTTGGGAACCAGTTGTAAATCACAGATGATTCATTTAGTGGATTCTCCTGGCTGACTTTTTGCAATCTAGCTAGTAAAGCCATCATCGTCAAAGAAAAGCTTGATCCTTTTCACTTGTAACTCGAGCTCAGTTAGTCCGTTCTTAAGTTGAGAGACCAGACTTTTTGTAACTTGTCTCAGCATCCTCCTTCCTTCTGTAGGAAGAAGTCACGGTGACTAGCGTTAGCATGTGGCTAAGCTAGCGAATCATCGTAATATCAACAAGGCCATAACCAATAATATCACATCACGCATCGATGCAGAATAGCGCACGACCGCGATGCAAGCGAATCAAACAGCCAACAGTCCACAGTAACACCAAAACTACAGCAACTTTGCGAGCTTTGAGACTGTGACCGCTCTGCTCTGTACAGTGGTGGCTCGCAGTGCATCGCGCCTGGCTCCGTCCAGAGGCTCCGTCTACTCCCGTGGGCCGTGTTACACACAAGATGGTGACCGTACATTTATTTGTGACAGTATTTGCGTCAAAAACAAACAATGATCACCGTGTTCGGAGAGCGACCCCTGGAGTCACCGCACACGATGGGTCACCAGTTTCCATGTAGTGCCGCACCGCAGCGCAGAGAGATGATACAGTATGAGACAGACTGTTATGATATTAAGATTTTCGATTTGTAGCGAGTAACGAGGTGTCAATTTTAATGTAGTGGAGTAAAAGTACGATTTTTTCCTTTTAAATGTAACGGATTAAAAGTAAAAGTTCAGGGTTGAAAAAATAGTAAAGTAAAGTACAAATTCTCAAATGTTGTACTTAAGTACAGTAACAAAGTACTTGTACTTCGTTACTTTACAACACTGGTCTTTAGGCCACGGTGGAAGCTAGGGAGTGAGCCCTATGTGAGACAGGGAGTTTATTCCACAGTTTGGGGGCCAGGAGGGCAAAGGTAACATGTCATTAGGTCGAGGGCAAACTGTCTAGGACGAGTGGAGTTTTGTCCTGGGGTTTTTAGCGAGGGTTCTGTCAGTATCCCTGTGTTGGCTGATCTGAACGGGTGGGGTTGGAGGGGTTGATCAACCTCCTCAATGGCACTGTATCCACTCCTCTGTTACTGTACTGGGTTGTGTGTGTGTGTGTGTGTGTGTGTGTGTGTGTGTGTGTGTGTGTGTGTGCACATAAAAAAGATCAAGCAAGTTGATATTTCAAAATATGTTTGGAGTGGAATGATTATAGGCTAACCCAACCCCTGCACCCCTGTGATAATACTGTATTCACCATATTCCTGGCCCTCTCTATGGAGGCTCCCATTTTCTTTTACAGAGGGCGCTAGAGAGTTCTTCTCTGTGTGCTGCTTCAAAAAACATCTTTTCACTTCCTCCCACATAAGGAAGTGACACTGAATTGTCTGTTGCCAGATTTTGCCAAAGAAATAAGCCCAACAGAAGCAACAAGGCTATACTACTTTACATTTACAATTGAAAATAGCAGATCAGCAAGCTCACAATGTGTCACATTGTGACACATTGTGAGCTTGTGTATTTACTATTTAAAAAATATTGAGGTGGAAATAAAAATTTAATATTTTTGAAACATTTTAAGTTTAACAACATAAATCTGTGTGGAGGTCCCTGGCACCACATATTTTCAGATGTGGGGCTGCGACTGGACAAATATGTTAATCTGGGGTCCTTGATATGAAAAGAATTGGGAACCACTGGTTCAAAAAATATTAGAAAGTAAGCCCAATAAGCAACTAGGCCTATACTGTTTTTTTAGAGACACAAATTGCTTATTATAAGCAGACATGGCAACCCAGGTACATTCAGAGCCCAGAGCGCCAACTACTGACACTTTAATGCAAGGACAACAGGAAACCAAATGATGTTTTTCAGGCCAGCTTTTACAGCCTCCGCCTCTTTCAGGACATGAACAGGAAGCCGGGGGCGGGGCCAGGAATAACGTGAATAGGCTAGAATCTAGACCAGGGCAGGGCAACAGTGCCAACATTGGCACAGGGGAGGGTGATCACTGGCACACTGGCATGAGGAGAGAGAGGATTTATATTTTAAAATATATACGTCAGTGGTTCTCAACATTGTTGATTTCGTTGACTAAAACTATGACGAAAAGTTTTTGTCGACTACGTAATTTTCACTGACGAAAACGAAATAAAAACGAAATAAAAACTAAGCTGTGATGACTAAAACTAAGACTAAATATATTGACAATTCCGTAAACAACATAAAAACTAGACTAAAACTTTAGGGAGGGACTAGTGGAGAAGAGAGTCATTTTATGTTTGGTTGCTCTCAGGTGTTGTGTGCTGAAAATAGATCTACAAGCTTGTAGATCGGCTATTTTCAGCACACAACCAAGTGTAAAATCAGTCATTACGATGCCATCAAGGCCTGCCAAAATACATCTTGATATTTAGTCGACTAAAATTAGACTAAAACTAAAACTTTTCAGGTGACAAAATTATGACTAAAACTAAATGACATTTTATTCAAAAGACTATGACTAAAACTAAATCAACATTTGCTGTCAAAAACATCAGTGGTTCTCAACCTGTGGGTCGGGTCTTCAGACAAGCCTTCGTACGACTGCGGAACGACTGCACTTTGGGAAACCCGGCCAATGTGTGCTTATGATGTTGGCAGCTAGGGGCCTCACTGACTGCCATCGTAGCGCACACACACACACACACACACACACACACACACACCACACGCACACGCACACGCACGCACGCACGCACGCACGCACGCACGCACGCACGCACGCACGCACGCACGCACGCACGCACGCACGCACACACACACACACACACACACACACACACACACACACACACACACACACACACACACACACACAGACTCGCATGCAAGACTCTGGGTCATGCCAGGACACAGCTTGTTTATCAGAGTTTATCAGACTTTCCAGATCATGGTTACCGTGGTTACCATTGACATGTCACATCCTGTACTCCAAACTTCCAGTTGGGACCTGCACGGCCCATCCTGTCCTCCTATGGTCTATCTGGGGGAAGAGCAGCTTTGTTCAGACACACTACGCACTTCACATGTAGCAGGGAGGCTACAGAATGTTTCCCAGCTATGCTCCTACAATGATCTCTGTAGAGATCTGTACAGATCCCATGCAGTTAGGATAGACAACCATATCACTGTATATGTACACCACACTGTCCTGTACTATAGATGGATAGACAACCATATCACTGTATATGTACACCACACTGTCCTGTACTATAGATGGATAGACAACCATATCACTGTATACAGTATGT
>NC_137833.1:1622149-1637149 GCF_963921795.1 Nannobrachium achirus | reverse complement strand
CATTTGGGAAGGCATAGCCTTCCCCAGCCTTGATTACTCGCCGCCTATGCCGGGCACATGCCCGAAAATAGCCGATCTACAAGCTCACAACGTTAATCTGCTGTCTAGGTTTGGTGGAACGGCTCCAGCAGACACTGAGATAGAAGACAAAGCAACACTCTGACAGTCAGTCAATCATAACTTTATTCATACAAACACTATGACAGTCAGTCAATAATAACTTTATTCATACAAACACTATGACAGTCAGTCAATCATAACTTTATTCATATAAACACTATGACAGTCAGTCAATAATAACTTTATTCATACAAACACTCTGACAGTCAGTCAATAATAACTTTATTCATACAAACACTCTGACAGTCAGTCAATCATAACTTTATTCATACAAACACTATGACAGTCAGTCAATAATAACTTTATTCATACAAACACTCTGACAGTCAGTCAATAATAACTTTATTCATACAAACACTCTGACAGTCAGTCAATCATAACTTTATTCATACAAACACTATGACAGTCAGTCAATAATAACTTTATTCATACAAACACATGCATCAATCATTTATAGCAGTGGTCCTCAACCTATGGGTCAGGACCCCCAGGGGGGTCAGTCCGCAGTTCAAATATGATTATCTTGATCCTTTGGTTTGTACCCAGGGTGCAGTTTGTACCCAGGGTGCAAAACCCTTGGCTCAGACGTGATAAGAATATAGCTCAAAACGTGTCAAAATCTGAACTTAAGAATATTTTAGTATTTACTTGAGTATATATACTTTGTCATCCACCATCTGCCTCTAATATTTGACAATTTGGCCAATGTTTATTTTATTATTTTAGAGGTGTTAAAAAGTCCTTAAATTGTCACTTTAGAAATGTGCAGATACCCTCTATACACTTAAACTTTATGTTGGTTTGTTTACTGTTGTGTGAGAAAACAATGTCAAGTTAATCATCTGGGACCCCCCAAAATAATTTGGGTCCCACAGGTGGAGAGGGTCCCACAGGTTGAGAACCACTGCTATAATGTATATGACATGAAAAAAAAAAAAAAAAACAGCAGAGCAGTTTTACAGTACCTACTAAGATACTATGGTCATAGTTTACACTACCTACTAATAAGTATGGTCATAGTTTACAGCACCTGCTAATAAGTAGGCCTATGGTCATAGTTTACAGCACCTGCTAATAAGTATGGTCATAGTTTACACTACCTACTAATAAGTATGGTCATAGTTTTCATTACCTACTAATAAGTATGGTCATAGTTTACACTACCTACTAATAAGTATGGTCATAGTTTTCACTACCTACTAATAAGTATGGTCATAGTTTACACTACCTACTAATAAGTATGGTCATAGTTTACAGTACTACTAATAAGTATGGTCATAGTTTACACTACCTACTAATAAGTATGGTCATAGTTTACACTACCTACTAATAAGTATGGTCATAGTTTTCACTACCTACTAATAAGTATGGTCATAGTTTACACTACCTACTAATAAGTATGGTCATAGTTTACAGTACTACTAATAAGTATGGTCATAGTTTACAGTACTAGTAATAAGTATGGTCATAGTTTACAGTACTACTAACTCTTTCTGTGCGAAAACCAAATAATCTCGGTTCTTTTTTCCATTCCAATACTAATTTTTTAATCTATTTCGCTTACCCTGAGCTGCTAGTAGCGACGTGGGTGGTCCTGGCTCCTCCACCGCTTCCCAATGAGCCATTCTACTTGTCCCGATGATTTATTCCATTGAAAATGGTTTAGAAAAAAGTTTAGAGCCCCCCCAAAAAAACGCTGTTTCAGCAAGACGTATTAAGGATTAAGAACCGACATTATTCGGTTCCTTTAGTAAAATGAATTAAATAATCGGAGGCATCAACGAAGCCCCGGTCTAATTTAGCATCCTAGCACAAGGCCGCGATTCTGTTTACACGGCACGTAATGGGAAGAAAAGGCCGCGCCACGCCGCCCACTCCAATAGAAAAACACATCTTTACAGCGGATTTTCTCCGGATTGTGTTCCGAGGCCAGCAGACAAGTTATTTTGGCGGCTGAATAACTTTAGATCGCTCTTCTAAAAAATTATATAGTCGATTGCTAACTGATAGCTAACTTCCTCCGGCTCGCTAGCATAGCACTCATTCGAGTGAAAAGCCAAGCCAGTTCAGGCTGGCGACCCGGATGTGATAGTGAATGCCTACAGGAGAATGGCTGGCACTCTAGCGGCACCTAGCGGCGCCCGGCAGCTATTGAGTTAATAAGTATGGTCATAGTTTACACTACCTACTAATAAGTATGGTCATAGTTTACACTACCTACTAATAAGTATGGTCATAGTTTACACTACCTACTAATAAGTATGGTCATAGTTTACACTACCTACTAATAAGTATGGTCAAAGCAAATATATAAATACATACACAACAGACTTTATATGTCCGTAGTCCTGTCACAATCATTACATCATCTAATTGCTATTATTTCACATAATCACAACTATCAAACGTCCTAATCGTCATAATCGTTTTTCACATGCATTTTCAACAATAGTGGAAATAGCCGATCTACAAGCTCACGACGCCTCGCAATGTGACGCGGGTGAGCTTGTAGATCGTCTATTTCCACTATCAATGTTAATTCTTTAAAGTATAAAGTCGTCAGATGTGTCAGTCATTTCTTCGTATATTTAAGTTATGGGTCATATCTGCCATGTGAAACTTCAAAGCCTATAAAAGCCAAACAGAAATGTAATTGTCGACGACCAAAAACACAATTAAATCGTTAATCACAATTATTTGAGTGACAATTAATCGTAAAAGTCATAATTGTGACAGCCCTAGATGTCAGTAAAAATACATAATTTGGCCGCAGCAAAGACTTGGTCTTCTTGTCTGTGGAAAAGGTTTGATTTCCTTTAGTAAACTCCATTCTAATGTTCTTATTCTGATCATCTTTAGTAAACTCCATTCTAATGTTCTTATTCTGATCATCTTTAGTAAACTCCATTCTAATGTTCTTATTCTGATCATCAGACCTCCATTCTAATGTTCTTATTCTGATCATCAGACCCACAAACTGAATGTCAGTGCAGGATTTCTTCAGAATATGTATGACACTGATGACTCTGTGGCACATTAGGAGTCCACAGGTACTAGTGGTTCTCAAAGGTTTTATTTGATTAACTCTGAGAGGGTACAAATGGAACCAAATGGACCCGTTTGTACATTCAGGAGCTTCTCCACCGGCAAAGAACCGGTTCGGGTTCTTTCTCCCGCCTATGGGATGAACCAGACGTGAGCTTTACCACCGAGAACAGAGTTTGTTCCGAACCGTAAAAGTTGGTTCAGAACGGGAACCACAAAATCCTTGGTTCCTCTGGTTCAATCTGGTTCAATCTGGTGGCAACACAAGCCGGTTCGCAAGAACAAACCAAGGTTCCAAGAAAGTTGAACCGGCACTGGTTCTTGAACCAAGGTTCTTTGCCGGTGGAAAAGGCCCCAGAGTTTGAACAATAGAAACCAAATGGACCCGTTTGTACACTCAGGCCCTTTTCCACCGGCAAAGAACCGGTTCTGGTTCTTTCTCCCTCCTATGGGATGAACCAGAGGTTTTTTCTCCCACCTATGGGATGAACCAGAGGTGAACTTTACCACGAGAACCGGAGTTGCTTTCCGAACCGTAAAAGTCGGTTCGGAACCGGAACCACAAAATCCTTGGTTTTTCCAGTGAACCCACCATCTGAACTGGGGGACAATGGTTCTGGTTCAATCTGATGGAAACGCACGGTTCACGACGGTTCACAAGAACGAACCAGGGTTCCACCAAAACAACCTTGGTTCCAGAACCAGTGCCGTTCAACTTTCTTGGAACCTTGGTTGGTTCTTGCAAACTGGCTTGCGTTTCCACCAGACTGAACCAGATTGAACCAGATTGAACCAGACTGAACCAGACTGAACCAGATTGAACCAGATTGAACCAGAGGAACCAAGGATTTTGTGGTTCCTGTTCCAACACACTTTCCGAACCGTAAAAGTTGGTTTGGAACCGGAACCACAAAATCCTTGGTTTTTGTGGTTCCAGAGCCAAATCCTTGTTTCCGGTTCAATCTGGTGGAAAGTTGGTTGGCGGCCGCTTCGCAAGAACTAACCAAGGTTCCAAGAAAGTTGAACGTCACTGGTTTCAGGACAGCTCCGCCAGGCTCGTGGTCCTCGACCTCAGGCCGCGACCCCTAAAATAATCATACACGTGTGTGTGTGTGTGTGTGTGCGTCACTCCAGCCCAAAGCCCTCTGCGTTGCTGATGGCGATGGTCAGTTTGAGCTTGAGTTCCTTCCTGCTTCGATACGGAGGAAGACTGATCTGATTGAAACATGTGTGAGAGATGGGAAGCCTGGACAGACAGACAGACAGACAGACAGACAGACAGACAGGCAGGCAGGCAGGCAGGCAGACAGACAGGCAGGCAGGCAGACAGACAGACAGACAGACAGGCAGGCAGGCAGGCAGGCAGGCAGGCAGGCAGGCAGGCAGACAGACAGACAGACAGACAGACAGACAGGCAGGCAGGCAGGCAGGCAGGCAGGCAGACAGACAGACAGACAGGCAGGCAGGCAGGCAGGCAGGCAGACAGACAGACAGACAGACAGACAGACAGACAGGGGGAAATGAATTGAAATGAATGGGAGAAACAAGGAGAAAAGCAAATGTTACCATTTGTTAGTTTTAGTCATAATTTAGTCACCTGAAAAGTTTTAGTTTTAGTCTAATTTTAGTCGAATAAATATCAAGATTTTAGGCGGCTAAATCTACAGTTGATTTAGTCGACTGAAATCTATTTTGGCAGGCCTTGGTGGCATCGTAATCGAAAGGGACTTTAAGCTCAAGGCGGTTTTCAGGACAGCTCCGCCAGGCCCGTGGTCCTCGACCTCAGGCCGCGACCCCTAAAATAATCATATTTTAACTGGGGACCCCCCCCCCCCCCCCCCCCCCCCACCCCCACCCTGACGAGCGCTAAGAGTTGAGGCATTACATTTTGTATGACACGGTTCTATTGTGAAAATAGCTAATTTCACAATTTCTGCCTCTATATTTGACAACCAATGTAAAATAGCCGATCTTTGATTGATTGATTGAAGACTTTATTAGAAGTTTGCATAGGAAAAGGTACAGTTTCGTGACGGTACAGTTCACTGGTACAGGGTCTACTAAAAGGAGATCCATGAAAAGACTAAGCTTATTTCCACAGGAAACCATTAAAGTATCTCATATAACATTGAATGACAGACAAATAGAACACAGTACTATGATGGAGATGTTTACCAGTCAGTGGGGACGTCTATCCTGGAGATCTTGAAGCTCAGATGTTCCAGACCCCCAACAGGAACTCTGTCGCTGCCGGTGGTGAAGTGAAGCAGCTTCTTCTGGAGCTCCAGAGGAGATGACAACACCACGTCCCAGAAGCACCTGACACGCATTACAAAGGTTTATTCATGTCCACAGAAGCACAAGTACAAGAATGCCTCGTTCAAAGGACATAAACAATATCAGTGCCTGTGTCAGATAATTAGGAAAACTGCCAGTTACAAAGTGCATACAGGGCATAACATTGTAACATACAATTCACGTTATTCCTGGCCCCGCCCCCAGCTTCCTGTTCATATCCTGAAAGAGGCGGAGGTTGAAAAAGCTGCCCTGAAAAACATCATTTGGTTTCCTGTTGTCTTTGCATTAAAGTGTCAGTAGTTGGGTTGCCATGTCTGCTTATAATAAGCAATTAGTGTCTTTCAAAAAAAAAATAGTTTAGTTGCTTATTGGGCTTACTTTCTAATATTTTTTAAAGCAGTGGTTCCCAAATCTTTTCATATCAAGGACCCCAGATTAACATATTTGTCTACAGTCGCAGACCCACACCTGAAAATATGTGGTGCCAGGGACCTCCACACAGATTTATGTTGTTAAAATGTTTCAAAAATATTCAAATTTCTTTTTTTTCTCCTCAATGTTTTTTTAAATAGCAAATATACAAGCTCACAATGTGTCGCAATGTGACACATTGTGAGCTTGCTGATCTGCTGTTAGTTAGTAGTTAGTTAGTTGTTGCTGGCCACCATCTATGAAGATGACAATTGACAAAAGTAACAAATATCATAAAATATCATTAAAATAATCATTCATTAACTCATTGAGTGCCTATCCCGAATTAGTTCGGGATATATTATCGCATCCCAGAGTGCCTATCCCGAACTAGTTCGGGATATTAAAAAAAAAAAAAAAAATTGAAAAAAAAAATTTTAAATTTTTTTTTTTGGACCCCATCAAATCTAGTGAACATGATTTCAATCGCGATTTTGCATGTTCCACCCCCATACAACCCCATCTAACATACAGGGCAGCCATGTTTGTTTACATAACATGTAAAACATAATGGCGATTATCTCAAGAATGCCTGAACGGATTTCCAATCGGATTTTTTTTGTTTGAAAGCTGTGAACAAACTGCACAAATCCACTCCAATGCAATCCAGGATTGCATTGGATTTTTTAGAGCTCATTCTTCTCTGTTTTTTTCCCATGCATGAGGTGTGCAAGGTTTAATCATGGCTAAGTTGACGAAAATAAGGCTTCTAAAATGCTTGGTAGCCAATAGCTAACTTCAAGCTAACTTCATCCTCTTCCTGTACATGCACAAAGGAAAGTGTTCAGGCAAGTCATGGCTGCAGGGCTTCTGCATATACCAGCATATCTCTATGGGATTTTCTATGGCCACTGGGCGCCCTCTAGTGGTGAACTGGGTGGCACTAAATGAGTTAATGTGCAATAAGTGTTAAATGGCTTTATATTATGGCTAGTACTGTAATAATGTCTGGCAAGACTACACTAGGCTACTGGAGCATTTTAATAGGGATTAGAGAAACAAGACTACACTAGGCTACTGGAGCATTTTAATAGGGATTGGAGAAACAAACGGGGGGAACCAAATCAAAGCGACGCCGCTTCTTCCTGGTGTTCGTTAAAGCCTGGTGTTCGTTAAAGCCTGGTGTTCGTTAAAGCCTGGTGTTCGTTAAAGCCTGGTGTTCGTTACCAACAGGCCGTTTGGTTTCCTCCTAAAGCCTGGTGTTCGTTAAAGCCTGGTGTTCGTTACCAACAGGCCGTTTGGTTTCCGCCCAACGCGGAAACCACTAGAATAAGCGGCGTCTCTTTGAAATGCTCCAGTAGCCTAGTGTAGTCTTGCCAGTCGCTACCAGTTGGACTAAAAGATGCATATGCCAAACTAATTTTTCAAAAGCAAAACTACTCCGCATCAAGGAGTTTATTAGGTAGGCCCTAAAAGTATGTCCTTGAGCGCAGGGGAATATTTTGGGTTAAAACTGTTTCTGGTGGATCCGGCCAAATTGTAGTCTTTGAGGACTACAACATGACGTGTTGTGGTTTCCTTTCCAGACCAGCATGTGTGCGTGTGTGCATGCGTGTGTGTGTGTGTGTGTGTGTATGTGTGTGTGTGTGTGTGTGTGTGTGTGTGTGTGTATGTGTGTGTGTACAGTGCGTACCGTACAGTGATGTCAGAGGGTTTGTATCCTTTGTACTGAGGTGTGTGTGTGTGTGTGTGTGTATGTGTGTGTGTGTGTGTGTGTGTGTGTGTGTGTGTTGTGTGTGTGTGTGTGTGTGTGTGTGTGTGTGTGTGTGTGTGTGTGTGTGTGTGTGTGTGTGTGTGTGTGTGTGTGTGTGTGTGTGTGTGTGTGTGTGTGTGTGTGTGTGTGTGTGTGTGTGTGTGTGTGGTACAGTGCGTACCGGACAGTGATGTCAGAGGGTGTGTATCCTTCGTACTGAGCGTTCTTCTGCAGGACAGTCAGATCACATTCTGGGTTCCCACACACCAACATCTCTACCTCCTCTGGACGAAGCAACTGAGGAGAGGAGAGGAGAGGAGAGGAGAGGAGAGGAGAGGAGAGGAGAGGAGGGGAGAGGAGAGGAGAGGAGAGGAGAGGAGAGGAGGGGAGGGGAGAGGAGAGGAGAGGAGAGGAGAGGCGAGGTGAGGTGAGGCGAGGAGAGGAGAGGAGAGGAGAGGAGAGGAGAGGAGAGGAGAGGAGAATTATATAGCGCAGTGGTTCTCAAACCTTTTGGGCTTCAGTACCCCCTTTTCCTGATAGCTGAATCCAAGAACACGCTCAACATTTTGATTAGAAAATACTGACATCAAAAGTCTAGTATTTGTGTCAATAAGTAAGTATGTTTTCTATTCAGTAACAGTTGTGCTAGTCAGAATTCATACTTAATTTGGTTTAAAACCTTACGGAGCAGCACATTCACAGAGAGAGAGAGATTACCTTTCAACTTTTGCTTTTTCAAAGTTGCATAAATGAAGTTGAACCCTTAAAGGTATATTCAGTGATTGTATTTCATTCAAATAAAAATATAATTGGTACATTTTCCATTCATTCTCCTCACTAGAATGAGTGCTGTCCATATACGGACTTCCACCATGGCCTGTGTTACGAGCATAGCTAGATTCTGTTTTCAGAGGTGGCCAGCCAGTCCTCGACCAATAAGGGTAGAGTATGGCTATAGTTATGTTATGATGTTTAGTTATGATCGTCAAAATTAAAGATTTGAGAGCCACAGTCGCTCTGAATTAAGAACGTCTGCTAAATGCCTAGATTGTAAACTACTGAACTCATAAAATGCCACAGTCTGGTAGTAAATCAGTATCATACATATCCTGAAGCTGGAGACGTAGGCCTACCGTTATTCAGTGATTGGGTCTAATGATCAAAACGAGAACATTATAATGGTGTAAAAAATCTATAAAAACTAAACATTTCCACGCTGTAAGGCCAGTAAGGGACAAGATGACCCCCGGCCACTTTCATTATCACTGAATACACCTTTAATCCTCATCTTGTTCACACCCTGCAACGCATCCATCTGTCTGCAATCTGCATTCCTCTAATCTCTACTCTCTTTCGTTTGGTTTATCTGACGTGTTGTTAACCATATCTGAACACGCCCACCATCGCATCGTCCTCTGCCCCTGATTCATGGCCCTGGATGAGAACTGATCTGCAAGTTCTAAACATGTTAGATCGTGATGCAATGCAGACTTCAGTGAGCTTGTAGATTGAATGGCTCTTTGGTGCGCACAACACCAGCCTGCAGTTAAGTCTGTATCAGCAGGATGATCCAATAACAGTCGTCCTCACACAGCCTAGTGATTTAGAGATTGAGTGAAACAGCAGACAGCGCCATCTTCATGCTCTGCCCCAATAATTAGCATACATTTTGGACCTGGCTCGGCCCAAATACGTCGGCTCGGGCCGGTCGGGTTCGGGCAGAATACTGTATACATACATACGCACACACGCATGTACGCACACACACACACACACACACACACACACACACACACACACACACACACACACACACACACACACACGTGCACTGACTTACCATGAGTGCATGTGAGGAGCAGACGCTGTGGAATCCATGGTAGAATGCAGAGAACTGTTTAGAGATGGATCCATTCAACAAGAAGTCTGTGTAGAGCTGCACATACTCTGGACACACACACACACACACACACACACACACACACACACACACACACACACACACACACACACACACACACACACACACACACACACACACACACACACACACACAGAGAGAGAACTGTTTATAGATGGATCCATTCAACAAGAAGTCTGTACTGTGTAGAGCTGTACATACTCTGAGAGAGAGAGAGAGAGAGAGAGAGAGAGAGAGAGAGAGAGAGAGCGAGAGAGAGAGACATTGATGAATTAAAAAAGATCTGTATAGTGTACCGGTACTATCACAAGAGTGTGTGTGTGTGTGTGTGTGTGTGTGTGTGTGTGTGTGTGTGTGTGTGTGTGTGTGTGCGTGCGTGCGTGCGTGCGTGCGTGCATGTTAGGGTTGCCACCTTTCAGAAACTGAAATAAGGGACACCCTCTTCCGGCCACGCGGTAGTGTGCGTTCTGGGCGCGCAGCACTGCTGCTTGCCGGGAAAAAAAAAATGTTAACGTCCCGAACCCCTGAAATACATTGAATAGTTATAACTAGCACACAGTATTGTGTAAGCTTTTTGCAGTTTGAAATCAGCAATCGTTTCCAAAATATGAAAAATGTTATTGTATGAATGTCCTACCTGACCTGGCGGAGACCTGTGCTCAGAGGAGCATTTTTCTAGTTTATATATTTTTTGCCAGTCATTCAAGATTTGTGTTTCAAAAATAAAATGTTCAAATTCATAAGACATTTTGAAAATGGCAGATCTACAAGCTCACAACGTGTCACATTGCAACACGTTGTGAGCTTAAAATACCTCTCCTGTGTTATTTCAAATGTCCTTCTCAGGATCAATAGAGGTTGATCTCATCTCATGTCACCTTATTGTATCTGATCTTGACCTGGTAGAGGTGGTTGTCATGTCACCTTATTGTATCTGATCTTGACCTGGTAGAGGTGACCTGGTAGAGGTGGACCTGGTAGAGGTGGACCTGGTAGAGGTGGACCTGGTAGAGGTGGACCTGGTAGAGGTGGTTGCTGGTGGCTGCTGGTTCCTCCCACCAACCTGACAGAGTGAGATCAGACTGAGGCGCACACAGTTTGGTGCTCTCGGGCTTTTTGTGTTTTTTAACGTCTCCTATTGAATTTACGCATCTCTTCTGTGAACTATTAGAGTGTTGTTATTAAATAACGAAAAACACTTGTAGAGCTTGCAGAGCGGCTCGCTTGTGGGGTAAATCCGCGGTGCTCACCGCAACGCTGCGTAAAACGATTGCTGGCAGCGGCCGCCGGCCGGGCTACAAGTCCATGGACACAGACTGACAGACTGACAGACTGACAGACTGGCAGACCGTGACCAGACGCAGCCACAGCACTGAGCCACTGGATGCTTTATGTTTACGCTCACATGATGTCCTGCTTGCCTCCCACGAGTGCTGCCAGTTCATTATCGTTAAATTCAGTGTTTGAGTGACACACCTTTATGGGGCATTTGGGAAATACAGAACAAACTGCGTTCCGTATTGGTTCAATACGGAACGCAACATTTCATTGTCAAATACGGGACGAATCTGTATATTACGGAACGGGTGGCAACCCTAGTGAGTGTGTACAGTAACAGTACCTCTCCTGTTAGATCTGGTCACAGGGATCTTGTCTCCTCCTGGTTTGAGGTTGTGAGATCTGATAACTCCCATATCCTCCTGTAACACCTTCACACACAACACACACTGTGAGATCTACTATTAGATCTGACAACACACACTGTGAGATCTACTATTAGATCTGACAACACACATGTCCTCCTGTAACACCTTCACACACAACACACACTGTGAGATCTACTATTAGATCTGACAACACACACTGTGAGATCTACTATTAGATCTGACAACACCCATGTCCTCCTGAAACACCTTCACACACATCACACACTGGATCACTAGATCCTTTAACACATTTTATTTGTTTTATTTTATTTTTTTCTGTGGAGAACGGGGTAAGACAGCTGCAGTACCACTGGGTGACCTGCCTTAACCAAAGTGGCGCTGTTGTTGCAAGTTAAAAGTCCATTCACACTGAGCTCTATAACTACAACCAGTGGCCACCAAATGCACCGCTCTCTTCACCCTGGGTGTGGTTTTTCAGAGGTTTGAGACGTTCCTACCTGGAAGGTGAGGTCCAGATCCTCTTCCACGTTGCCCTCATAGGCCAGCAGCTCTGCTAGGCCACGAGCCAGCTCCTACACGCACGCACACACACACACACACACACACACGCACGCACGCACGCACACATTTTAAATACTTTATTTGGTTCCACAAATTACATTTCATAAACAGGGAAACAAATATATTAGGGTTAATCAATTACTGAGCACTTATGGGTACACATAGCACCTCCTTCTCCACACTGCTAAGCTGCCGATAATAGCTGAGACAGAGCAATACTTTGCTACTTGTTTTGCTCTTGTCTTCGCCAAGCCAGCAATCTGCAGGCCTCTCGTGGTGCATTTATGTACATGTCCAAGACTTCCAAATATCAGTACACTATATCTGCAAGTGTATCCTAGACTGGTGATGGTCTCAAGTAGTGGTTGGTATTTCACATACTTATCTTGGAATGCTTGGTCCATGTAAAGGTCAAAGACACAGCCTACCTCTAGCATTAGCACCTCCTTGTGGCTGGTGTCAACAAAGACAACATCAGGTGTACACACACGCACGCACGCACACACGCACGCACGCACGCTAGGGTGACCAGATCCAAACTGTTCGTTTGAGGGACAGAAGTACCACTTGTGTGGGACAATGTGGGACGGACGGGCGGGGACTTAATAGCAAATTATTAATTAAGTTGATAATAAATGCTTTGATGTCATATTCGACCATAGGCCAAATACTGCCTATTAATTTGTTATTTACCCCCCTATAGGGGATATTTCTCATGTTTTTTATTAACAGGCATAAAAACATATCTTGCAGGGAAAAGAGACAATGAGAGAGATTTACATTACAATGGAATACTCTGATGTATTCCAGTAGTCCAGTGTGGTCCAGTCTAGCTTGCTGTGAGCTCACGTTAAGAGCTTCAGAAACAATCAGCGCACCTATATCAACACCTGCCAGTCACAATGTGGGACAGAGTCTCAATTTGGGGGACGCCTGAAAAGTCATGGAAATGTGGGACTGTCCCTCGCAAAGGGGGACATCTGGTCACCCTAACGCACGCGCACGCACGCACACACACACACAGGATTACTATTGTACGTGAACACTATGTTACACATAAGGTGAGCTATGGCTGATTTAAGCAGACATACAGTGTGACATAATGCTTAGAATGTAAACAAAATATGGCAACAACACACACATCCCGATGTTTTACGTTTTCTTTTTTACATGAATCTTCTCTTCGGGGAGCTCTGTTCTAATGGGCTCTGGTTTTAATTCACTACAACACAGCATTTAAATGTTATTTCCAGGAATTATTGGCCGCTACGTCCAACCGGGGAAGCTCCCCCCTGTCAGGTGATAAGAAGCGGCCCGCACACTTCAGCTCAGTTCAGGGCTCTCCCCAGGTTGGCAGAGGGAGAGCAGAGCCCATTGGCACAGGGTGAAACATCCGTTACAAAATGGTGGGATAAAAAAAACGAAAATTGCCACTAATCAGGTATGAGAGACAGAAACAGTTCTTATCCAATCACACTCTCGTACGCAGTGACTGACAGCTCCCTCAGCCAATGAGGAACATCATACCGGCATGATCTGCTGCAGGTCCTCCAGGGAGGCGGTTGCCATGCCAACGGGGGCGTTCTGGTCACATGGTGCAGTGGGCGGGGTCAGCAGTTTCCTGTCAGAGAACAGACGCAGGTTATCACTGTTTTACATTCATTATTATTATTACATTTATACTAAATGATTATCACATTTATACTAAATGATTATTACATTTTTATTAAATGTTTTATTGGATTGATGTCCTTTTTGAGCGGTGGTCACAACGCTCCTATACGTGGCCGTGTGTGTGGGTATGTCTGTCTCCGTCCGTGTCTGTCTGTCTGTCTGTATGTAGCCTACAGTACCTTTTATGACCACACATGTTAAGGGAGGGGCGCTGTTTTCAGGCCAGGCCAGGCCAGGCACACACACACACACACACACACACACACACACACACACACACAGGGGGGAAGGGGGGAGGGGGGTTGGGGGGGGGGGGGGGGGGGTAAGAGGGTGCTGTTGAGACTAGCCTGGGGGGGGGGGGGGGGGGGGGGGGACACAGAATTCATAGATCTAGAACACATAGAATTCATAGATATAGAACACAGAATATGTACAGTACAGTACAGTTAGGTACAGTAGAGTACAGTAAACCACCGCTCAGTTCACACGGGTGTGATTTTTGTTTTACGTTGAATGACGTGTAACGATCGTGCACGGATGGAATGTGCGCACCACGTTGAAAGGTAAGAAACCTGTTCTCCCAGGTCTCCCTGCTTTTGATTAGACCCGCCCCCGGGCCCCACCCCCTGCGCTCATTGGAGGAGGAGCTGCCATTTCGGAACGGGATAAACTGCAGATTCACTACACAACACCAGACCAGAGAAACGTGTACATCAAAACAGCAACACAGTACCGCCAGTGGAAGCTTGTGGTTGGCTGAACCGGAGGTAGGGAGCGCTCCGTTGTGTTCACCTGGACCGCACGGAGGTGACGAAATTCGGGGGGGACGAAGATTTACTATTCTGTCCATAACGGCACATAAGTCGGTAACGGCGCTGACTCGGCTTATGCGACCGCCGCAGACTCGCAACGCTCGACTATGCGATGTTTCATAACATATTCATAAACATTCTATATTTATAAGGCCAAGTATTATACTTAATAATTGGGACTAATTAAGAACCATTATCATAGTTATAATAGGCCTACATTTACAGTAGTTTAGGCATTTTGGTTTGATGTGGGCAGAACAATTTGTCCTCGTTTGTTATTTGACTATTTTTACTTTAATTATAATTAAAGACACTTCATAGTGAATTAGTGATTATAATAAATAGCCTATGTCATGATTGCTAGATCAGATTGTGTTTATAACATAACGTCGGCGCGCCTCCGTCATCTCCACCCAAAACAAGCGCTTCCCTCTTGTTCCACTGGCGGTACTGCGTCCGCTCAGAGCGGGGGCGGGGCTTTGAGCCAGGCTAGCGCTCACCTGTAGCAGTAGAGGGGGGGGTCTCACCTGTAGCAGTAGAGGGGGGGGGGGGGGGGGGGGGGGAGGGGGTCTCACCTGTAGCAGTAGAGGGGGGGGGGGGGGGGGGGTCTCACCTGTAGCAGTAGAGGGGGGGGGGGGGGTCTCACCTGTAGCAGTAGAGGGGGGGGGGGGGGGTCTCACCTGTAGCAGTAGAGGGGGGGGGGGGGGGTCTCACCTGTAGCAGTAGAGGGGGGGGGGG
>NC_137833.1:1604649-1617149 GCF_963921795.1 Nannobrachium achirus | reverse complement strand
TGAGGAGAGACCAGACAGAATGACAACCTGAGGAGAGACCAGACAGAATGACAACCTGAGGAGAGACCAGACAGAATGACAACCTGAGGAGAGACCAGACAGAATGACAACCTGAGGAGAGACCAGACAGAATGAGAACCTGAGGAGAGACCAGACAGAATGACAACCTGAGGAGAGACCAGACAGAATGACAACCTGAGGAGAGACCAGACAGAATGAGAACCTGAGGAGAGACCAGACAGAATGAGAACCTGAGGAGAGACCAGACAGAATGACAACCTGAGGAGAGACCAGACAGAATGACAACCTGAGGAGAGACCAGACAGAATGACAACCTGAGGAGAGACCAGACAGAATGACAACCTGAGGAGAGACCAGACAGAATGACAACCTGAGGAGAGACCAGACAGAATGACAACCTGAGGAGAGACCAGACAGAATGACAACCTGAGGAGAGACCAGACAGAATGACAACCTGAGGAGAGACCAGACAGAATGAGAACCTGAGGAGAGACCAGACAGAATGAGAACCTGAGGAGAGACCAGACAGAATGACAACCTGAGGAGAGACCAGACAGAATGACAACCTGAGGAGAGACCAGACAGAATGAGAACCTGAGGAGAGACCAGACAGAATGAGAACCTGAGGAGAGACCAGACAGAATGACAACCTGAGGAGAGACCAGACAGAATGACAACCTGAGGAGAGACCAGACAGAATGACAACCTGAGGAGAGACCAGACAGAATGACAACCTGAGGAGAGACCAGACAGAATGACAACCTGAGGAGAGACCAGACAGAATGACAACCTGAGGAGAGACCAGACAGAATGACAACCTGAGGAGAGACCAGACAGAATGACAACCTGAGGAGAGACCAGACAGAATGACAACCTGAGGAGAGACCAGACAGAATGAGAACCTGAGGAGAGACCAGACAGAATGAGAACCTGAGGAGAGACCAGACAGAATGAGAACCTGAGGAGAGACCAGACAGAATGACAACCTGAGGAGAGACCAGACAGAATGACAACCTGAGGAGAGACCAGACAGAATGACAACCTGAGGAGAGACCAGACAGAATGACAACCTGAGGAGAGACCAGACAGAATGAGAACCTGAGGAGAGACCAGACAGAACGAGAACCTGAAGAGAGACCAGATGATGAAGGGGAACTGACAGAACCAGAATCTGACACCCGTTTCGGATGTATCCTGCCCTATAATGGCAGATTATCACATATTATCAGCCCATTGTAATGGGCCAGAAGAAGGTCCATGCTCTGCTGACCCAGTAGGCTGTCTTCAGCCCATTCATAAGTAATGCAATTGCACCTTCTAGTAGTCAAAGAAAAAAAGTATATATATCACCAAGGTCTGGGGTCGCCTCCCACAGAGGGGAGATAACTATTCGAGTCAAAGTATGTGTCAGAGAAGATAGCAGTCAGGAGGATGAGACTGGCCGACTACTGCTACCGACACAGAGAAGATAGCAGTCAGGAGGATGAGACTGGCCGACTACTGCCACCGACACAGAGAAGATAGCAGTCAGGAGGATGAGACTGGTAGACCACTGCTACCGACACAGAGAAGATAGCAGTCAAGAGGATGAGACTGGCCGACTACTGCCACCGACACAGAGAAGATAGCAGTCAGGAGGATGAGACTGGTAGACCACTGCTACCGACACAGAGAAGATAGCAGTCAGGAGGATGAGACTGGCCGACTACTGCCACCGACACAGAGAAGATAGCAGTCAGGAGGATGAGACTGGTAGACCACTGCTACCGACACAGAGAAGATAGCAGTCAAGAGGATGAGACTGGTAGACCACTGCTACCGACACAGAGAAGATAGCAGTCAAGAGGATGAGACTGGTAGACCACTGCTACCGACACAGAGAAGATAGCAGTCAAGAGGATGAGACTGGTAGACCACCCCTACCGACACAGAGAAGATAGCAGTCAGGAGGATGAGACTGGCCGACTACTGCCACCGACACAGAGAACTCCCGGCCAGAAAGCTTGTACTGTGGGAACCAGCACACAGACATGGATCAGGAGGACCTCAGACAGACAGACAGACAGACAGACAGACAGACAGACAGACAGACAGACAGACAGACAGACAGACAGACAGACCTGTTGCCATGGTGACGCCAGGTCCTGTAGTGGTCCATAAAGTCTATGTGGTCCAGCGTGACGTTGTAGAAGTCTGTGAACGCCACGATGCTGGGACAGCTAACACTGTTAGCTGCATCTGGAGAGGAGAGGAGAGGAGAGGAGAGGAGAGGAGAGGAGAGGAGAGGAGAGTTAATAGGTTAATGGGGACCCAATGCATTCGGGTACCCATCCAGAATCAATGGGGGAACATTTATTGTAATCAAATTATTGTCTTAGGAATGCAACACAAATCTAAAAATATTATTGAACTGAATTGAAGTCTCCCTGGTAGTCCAGTAGCCAGCCCATAGAGCCCCATTGTGAACCCGGACATTTTGAGTACCCTAAAGTTTTATGTTAGAAATGTTGAGTATGGGTCCCCAGTAGTTAGAAACTGCCGGATGCTAACTTGCATATGTTGAGCAATTTTCATAATTAGCATAATTAGATTAAAGTGCTTTTGGGGGTTATTGAGGATGCTGAATCCATTTCTGACATTTTCTAAATTCAAAACGGCCGTTTTAAACCGGAAATGGCCATATACCAACTTAAATTGGGATGATTTTGATACTTTTTTGTTGATTTTGATTATGAATTAAATTATAAATGTGGTTATTTATATGCTTTTAGATTATCTGCATTTCAAAAGCAAAATATAGACAATCCACACAAATTATTACAACAATGACTGCCACAATAGCCTATCAAAAATAGTCACTTCATCATTTGGAAAATCAACAAAAAAGTATATTTTTCATTATTATAGGTGATTATGCTAATTAAAGCTAATTATGCTAATTATGAAAATTGCCCAACATATGCAAGTTAGCATCCGGCAGTTTTTAACTGCTGGGGACCCATACTCAACATTTCTAACATAAAACTTTAGGGTACTCAAAATGTCCGGGTTCACTTTCTGGCTACTAGACTATGGTGTGAGTAATCAATAGAAAAAAAAAGTAATTTTGGGGGTGAACTACTTTTTCTTCTGTTCACCCACACCAAATGATCACCACCCTGTTTTGTTACAAATGAGTGGTTCTAAAGATGAAAGAAAAATGCAGGGCATTCAAAATGTGTCTAATTAAACAACAAACAACTTGTCGCACGCATACGGTACCAACATCACAGTAAGTCCAAATAGAAAACAAACACACTTGGCATTGACATTTATTTGGACATTTAATGTAGTATCATTTTAAACTTGAACTACAATGTTATTTTGAGTCAGTTCTAACTAAATGGCTATTATTTCGCTTTCCTCGCAACATAATCGCTAAAATATGCTAAGACCATGCTGAAGGTGCCTCGGATGAAACAAATCTACATAGGGGGCCGGTGCCCCAAGCTAAAAAAGTTTGGGAATCCCTGTGATAGAGGCTGGCAGCACCAGGCTAACGTAGTGGGACCCGGAATTTGTCCGTGTACACCGGCCATAGTAACTATGGCTCATGTACACCTATTCCTATAAGGCATACATGGGCAACTGGCGGCCCGGGGGCCACATGCGGCCCACACCTTCACTTAATGCGGCCCGCAGGCTAATACCAGAATACTGATATATTATTGATTTCATCTGTTACAATTCCAAACATGACCTGCTTTAATTCCGTCAGTCTATATTAGTAGAGTAATGACTAGTAGTATTAAAATGTATTTTCTTATGTCCAATGTATTTGAATTTGAGTTCATACATTTAACATGGGTAGCCCTATATAACTAAATGCGTTTGAAATTAAAGCAAAATGTTACATTTCAGGATTCCAATAAAAAAAAAAAAAAAAAAATCAGGATTCCAATTCAAAAGAAGCAAAAACATCCGATCTACAAGCTCAAAACGCATCGCGCTGCGATGCGTTTTGAGCTTGTAGATCTGCTATTTTTGCTTCTTTTGTATAAGATACTAGAATGACAAAGTAGGACGTAGCAATATGCAATGTGGCCCTCTGGAGTGAAGGTGGAAATATAGTGGCCCTCTGGAGTGAAGATGGAAATATAGTGGCCCTCTGGAGTGAAGGTGGAAATATAGTGGCCCTCTGGAGTGAAGGTGGAAATATAGAGGCCCTCTGGAGTGAAGGTGGAAATACAGTGGCCCTCTGGAGTGAAGGTGGAAATATAGTGGCCCTCTGGAGTGAAGGTGGAAATATATGGCCCTCTGGAGTGAAGGTGGAAATATAGTGGTCCTCTGGAGTGAAGGTGGAAATATAGTGGCCCTCTGGAGTGAAGGTGGAAATATAGTGGCCCTCTGGAGTGAAGGTGGAAATATAGTGGCCCTCTGGAGTGAAGGTGGAAATATAGTGGCCCTCACCATCATCAAAGTTGCCCACCCCTGCTATAATGGTAATAATAATATAATAGTAGGTATTCTTACTGAACAGAGCCAGCACTCTGGTAGCAGCAGGAATCCACCAGGAGCATCTGTCCAGAGGAGGAAGCTCATCTCCCTGGGCGGGAAACAGCCGAGTGGAGATGAACTGGAGTAACCTTTCTACCAGCTGCTTGAACCTCCTGGCAGGCAACCTACACACACACACACACACACACACACACAAACGCACACACACACGCACACACGCGCGCACGCACGCGCACGCACGCACGCACGCACGCACGCACGCACGCACGCACGCACGCAGCAAGTAAGTATTAAATATGTACATGTTGTGAAAATATTAAATACGATGGCGAGTATATCATTAAACCTCAGTTAAATCCAGAGGTGTCAATTGGGCGTGGCAAGGTATGGCAGCTGCCATACCTTGGCTACTGGGTTAAAACATAAAATGAACTTCTTAAAATAAATTCATCATGCCTGTTGCTAAGGTATGGCAACATGGCTGGTGTCTCTCTCTATGTGAATGTGAACTCTTACTCTTTGATCCAGTGAACCAGGATGGCTCAAAGAAGGAGAAGACACCCACCCGGAAGTTGGCACACCACGGTCCATGCGCCATGACACTTTTGGGTGGCGGAAGTGGCACCGCTAATGTTATTCACCGAAAACTTCCACCACCCAAAGTGTCATGGCGGATGGCCATGGAGCCTAAAATGACGTCGGTGTCCATTCCTTCTTTGATCTTCCTTGCAGTGAACCAGGAAGTGAATGTAAACTTTTACTCTTTGATCCAGTGAACCAGGAAGTGAATGTAAACTCTTACTTTGTGATCCAGTGAACCAGGAAGTGAACGTAAACTCTTACTTTGTGATCCAGTGAACCAGGAAGTGCTGGTCGGCCTCCGACAGCGCTGAGATCTGCCTGAGCAGGTGGGCGTAGATCACATGGGTGGAGGAGGCGGAGTACTGGGGGTTCTACACACACACACACACACACACACACACACACACACACACACACACACACACACACACACACACACACACAGAATAATTAAAATAGTTTAACACAGGGGTCTTCAACAGGGGGTCCGGGACCCCCAGGGGGTCCTCAGAGTTACTACAGGGGGTCCTCCAAATCTTTGTGTGGTAGAAATTTTTTTTTTTCCTAGTGTCCATATTCAGAGAACTTTAGCCAAATATTTGACTGATAAATGCAGTCAGAGTGGAAGTGATTTTTTTTTCAGTCACCCGAGTGTTAAAGGCACTGGCCCGGCGACATGTTCTTTTTTTTTCTTTTTTTTCTGTTATTTTCTTTTATGTCCTTAAAGGTGATCCACCATGCATTTAAAACGTATTTATGTCATATTGTTTATGTCCCAAAAACGTTTTTCTAAAGGTTTGAGGCTAAATTACCACTCCTGAATAGAGAGCCTCTCATTTTTGAATGGCTCTCAGAGCATTTTCAGCTGCAGTACCACCTTTGGTCTGAACTTATAATAACCACTTTAATGAATTCCCTGGGTCCAAATTGTATGGAAAAATAGGTTAATTTGTCTCAGTAGGTTGTTTCCTACAAAAGTTATGCTTGTTTCTATTGTTTCCATCTTGGGGTTTAGAGTCAGGATTTGTGAAAGAAAGTGTTAAAAATGAACCCCTTCAGAAAATGTTTTAGCATGGTACCTGGCAGAATGTTAAAATATACCCTTCAAGGATTAAGAAAAAACAGGTGTCAAAAAGAAATCCACCCTATGCGCGCGGACCCCCTGTCCATCTAGACTAATTGGCAATGGGTGAAGAACGGTTACAAAATCATGGGATAAATATGATTTGAGAAAGAAATGTACCATGTCAGTCTATGTGTCCAACACTGTCAGCACCAATCACTCATTTAGTACGATGATTCAAATCCAGCTCCAGAACATCTTCAGGCTAGGATCCTAAGGATTAGGATTTTATTTTATTTTATTTCTTTTACATTAGTATTTATGTTGTCATGGCTGCCAGTTCCCACCTGATGTTGTGTGGGAGTCCAGACTGTCAGTTCCCACCTGATGTTGTGTGGGAGTCCAGACTGCCAGTTCCCACCTGATGTTGTGTTGGAGTCCAGACTGTCAGTTCCCACCTGATGTTGTGTGGGAGTCCAGACTGTCAGTTCCCACCTGATGTTGTGTTGGAGTCCAGACTGTCAGTTCCCACCTGATGTTGTGTGGGAGTCCAGACTGTCAGTTCCCACCTGATGTTGTGTGGGAGTCAAGACTGCTTCAGACCAAGCTGAATAACTGCTAGCTTGCATAACGTCTTCAGACTAGGACTGAAGTGTAAGATCTGTAAGATGAGTCGTGTTCCAAAGAGGATGATACGATCTCCCAGCATGCAACAGCACATTGAACCCCCCCAACCCGGGCCTTTCCCCTTTGGCTCAACCTTCTTCCAGGAGAAGGTCTTGGAATTTAATTTCCACAGATCATTGAAGCGCTGTTTCAGATCAAAGTTGACGCCACCAAATATGTACAGCTCTCCATTGTAGACAAAGGCAGCATGACTGTAACGTTGTTCTGGAAGAATCTGTGCAGAAGCTGTGATCAGCCAACAGTTGGTCTCTGTGTCAAACACTCTGATGTTGTTGTCCAGGTGCCCAAAGCCCCCAAATACAAACATCTTTGTCCCGATGATGGTGGCAGAGTGATGTGATGAAACAGGTGGTGGAGTTCCTCTGGTGTTAATTAAAGACCAGACCATTGTGCTGGTGTGCAACTTGTAGAGGTCATTAGTGGATCCAGTCAGCTGGTTCCATCCTCCATGGATAAACATGACCTTCCCTAGAACACAGGCTGAGTGGCAGTCCCTCGCCTCTGGAACAGTTCCAGAAACCTTGGGCTTGAACCATCTGTGGGTGTCCACATCAAATGCATAAAGAACGTTGTCCAAGTCCCCAGTGATGAAAACCCATTTGTTGTCATCAACTTCTGTCGTACAATTCACCATCCCTCCCCAGATGTAGATGATATCCTCTATCAGTACAGCTGTGTGGCCGTAGCGCATGGAGGGAACCTCAAGGGAACATTCTCCTCTTCCACTGGTCACTGGAGGCAACGTCATCCAGCACAAAGTCACTGTGTTGAAGACATGAACATCAATCTGATCCTTGTTGTTGTAGGTCTTCCCGTTATAGAAGAACCCTCCAAATGAATACACCTTGTCCTCCACTGGTCCAGCAGCACGGCCAAAGAAGCTGTGTGTCTGTGGTCCTCTCTTCAGAGGCAGCGACCAGCACAGCATCTCTACCTCTCTTTGCCTTTCTATGCCCGACTCTGGTCTCTCTTCTCTCTCTGGCTTTATGTCCCAAGGTTTAAACACTTCTCTTTCTCTCTTCACGTTTGCCTGTCCGTCTCTTAACCGTGTCTCTCTCTCTCTCAAAGTATTCACGAGCTCATATAGGCTGACACAGCTCTGGTCATGACATCACTCACCACACAAACTGATGTCATACTTGTGGGACAACACTGATTTGCGCAGGTGTTTTTATTAATTCTATTCTTCTTCTTCTTCTTCTTTCTTCTTTCGTGTATCTTCGTCATATGTCCAGCTCAGTGTTGGAAAGCCACGCCCTCGTCTCTGGTCCCACCAGAGGCCGGCCTCTGAAGGAGGTCTGTATGTGACCGTGGTTTTCCCGGTGAACCTAAGCGCAATGGTGGGGGCCGATGGGCAAGGAGGGTCGCGAGCTTATGAGAAACAACTAAAATAAAACCTTAAAACCTGGCGAAAACAGTTGTGTGCTTTAGCGCAAGATAATGATAAAGGAAATCATTAACTCATTGATTGCCAAGGCCCGAGTTTCCCGAGTTATTACAGTAGTCCCAGGCTGCCACAGCCCGAGTTTCCCGAGTTGGCAGCCATTTTGAAAAAAAGAAAAAAAAAATCCTAAAATGTATTAGGCATGATCGCAATCGCGAAATTGCATGTTTAGTCCCATAACAAACACATCTTTCAAAATGGCAAAATGTTTGTTTTGTCTGACTTTGAAGGCTTCTATCTCATGAATGCCTGAACGGATTTCCAAGCGGATTTTTTTGTTTGAAAGCTGTTAAAAAGTACTACGTATTATGGTGCATCATCTAGGCATGGGATTGTATACCTGCCTCTGGGCTATGCTTATTTGAAAACTGAATAAAAAGATTTGAAAAAAGAGAAAATTGATGGAAATAGCTCTCTACGCGTGTGAACAATGAGCACTACCGCACGTGTCTAATCAAACAAAGATATTAGCTGCACTGGTCGCGGAAGAGCCAAAGTGCTCCCCTCTCCCCACACTATGCTAGCGGCTAGGCTAGCAGTTTTCATGAGAAGTTCCGGGACATAGTAGCTAAATGAGGCATTAAAAAAGAAAAAAAAAATCTATTGAATATCTTAATTACAATGAAATGAATTTGAGGGCAACAGTTGTATAATCGCAACATTACACTCTTGTGTAATATTGCTTAATTAATCAGTTAAATTCCCAGCCCTAATAACTACTACACATTAATAATCATTTTTATTAAAACAATGCTTGGATAACGGAGCCACATGTATTCAGGTTCAACGTCACTGCTTAGCTAACAGCTAACAGCTAACAGCTGTTAACGCTTCCAGTGCCAGCCCCTAGAGGGCACCAAAGAATGCCAGGGTTTGTCCCATAGGCGAGCGTATTAGCATCCGGGGACTCACGTTGCAGTGACGCGCGTGCTCACGTTCGTGCACGTCATGGAAAGGTCCCGGATGAAAATGGCTACACAATAGCTATTAGCATTTTCTCATTTTAAAGATCATTTTTCAGCGATTTTGCCGTAAATAAACCTCGCGCCGCCTCCCTAAAAACACAATCCAGAGATATGGCCCTTCAAAGATGTGGTTTTTCATTGGATTCGGCGGCGATTCGCGACGTTACACCCCCCGGGTGTAACGGGTGTACCCGGGAGGCTCCGACCACATTCTCCCATGTATCCCTGCGGTTGCACGTGACCGTTGGCAGCCAATAGCATCCTTTGGTGCCTTTACAATCTATGATGGCAACACCCATGCCAAGGACCCATATTGTGTCATTTGCGCTGCATAGAAACCAATGGCTTTGCTTTGTCCATATCTTTTATACAGTCTATGCTAAAAGCTAACAGCTTACAGCTAACAGCTAACAGCTGCTAACAGCTAACAGCTAACAGCTGCTAACAGCTAACAGCTGCTACAGTAAGTGAACACGGTCAGCGAGGTCAGTAGAATCTCACCTGTAACAGAATCAGATACGCTCTCAGGTCGTCTTTGGTCCGAGGGCTGAAAGAAAACAAACTGTCCATTAGAAATGAAATCACAAAGAAAACAAACTGTCCATTAGAAATGAAATCACAAAGAAAACAAACTGTCCATTAGAAATGAAATCACAAAGAAAACAAACTGTCCATTAGAAATGAAATCACAAAGAAAACAAACTGTCCATTAGAAATGAAATCACACAGAAAACAAACTGTCCATTAGAAATTGAAGCCCAGATGTCAGTTTAGGAAACTCAACCCTAAAGGTATGTCCTCACCGGCGAATTAGTGAAAGCGACGTGAATAAGCGAACCAAAAAGGCGAAGAATTCGCCATTCGCCCTTTTCCATACACACCAAAAAGCGACGCGAATATGCGTATAATATTCGCTTAATTCGCCTAAAAACGAGGGGGCGATATCTGCCTGCATAGCCACAGGAGACAGGAGAAGAAAGGAGAGAGAGGAGAGGAGAACGGAGACAGGGAAACAAATAAAACAATGGAAACTATATCCTCAAGTGATGATGAGACCTGGCCGTGGTTGTTAGCCTATTAAATAAGAAAAAGAACAGAAGAGACAAGTGACAACACGCGTTCTCCGTTCCCCCTCCCCTCAGCTCCGGCCGGGGGCAGAGTAGACAGGGTTGGTCAGTGTTTTATCATAGCCGGGTCGGAATGGCCGCATCACCCTCGGAATACATACGGGGCTGTCAATCATTATGTGTATTACCCGAGAGGACCCAAGAGGACCCGTACTGTGTGTGTACTTTCTGATTTTTTATGCAAACTGTAAAGCAATCAATCAATGTGTGTGTGCGCGCGCTGGCGTGCGCTATAAGGAACGAACTACTGGAGTTCTGTTTAACGTGTGTGCTGTGCTGTGTTTAGGCTGGCCTGACCTAGGATCATGGTCTGTTAGCCGTGAGGCAGCAAGATGAATGGCTGTGTAACAGTGAGATGATAATGCTGGTCTAGGATCAGTTTAACAGCAGGGGTAAAAGATATTGGTGCGTGCGTAATGCATGCGTGATGCGTAGCCTGCTGCCAGGATGATGAGAAAGCAGCCGCGACCGCGTACAAGTTAAACCATGACTTACCTCTCTGTAGTTAGAAAATAGCCTAAAAGTATTCCTTTTAATCTCTGGCTTTTGTTTCGATCTTAATATTATAGATTCCTTGGTAGCCTTCTTCTGCCTGCAGCACGGCTGCAGTGAGTTACATGAAAGAGGGTTTTAATAATGATGAAATGGTCGGGTCTCTCGGAAATAAAAGGATTTCGGTCTGTAAAAAAAGAAAGTCAGTGTAAAGTAACTAAAAGTAGCCTACATTTACTTGAGTAGCCTGTACTTGTAGGTATTTGTACTTGAGTCGAATTTCCAGTACTTTCCTTCTAATCGACTCATTTCGGATCCTATTGTAGGCTATTTAATACCCAGCGATTTATTTTAAAACATTAGTCTTTTTGCAGATATAAAGTAGCCTACAATAACAAACACATAAACCATGCTTTTACCAGTAAGACATTCGAGTAGGCTACTTTTTCCAAGCAGCCACGCAGATGAGACACGGAAAAGGAGAACGACACTGTTCCCCTCGGCCTCAATGTAACGTGAAGGTCCCTCCACCATTCTCTCTCTCTCTCTTGAAATAGGGTAGAGTGAGCTTACTTTGATACAGAGAGAGAGAGGAATTCGCCTTTGAACGTTCGCTTAATTCGACACAAGGGCGAATAAAAAACAGACGCCTTTTCGCTTTTTCGAAATTCGCGTTTGGTGTGGATGCTTCCATTGACTTTATAAGGTTTTAAACAAAAGGCGAATAATACGCTAATTCGCTATTCACCAATTCGCCCTCTATGTGTACGGACCTTAACTCATAACGGTCGCTTGCCAAGGTCTAATAGGACAACCTGGAACAACTGGTACCTTGCACTACTGAAACAAAAGTTGTACTGACTCTGACCTCTAAGTGCTTTCCCAGAGAGGGTTGCTGTGGCTCCCTTTCTTTTCTTTTCTTTTTCTTTTTTTGATTTATTTACACTGACTATACGGACACTTATTTTCTGGCCCTGCACTGTTGGGTCGTGTTGGTTGAACTCAGCGTTGCCAGACGTACGATAATTATCGTATTTGTACGATAATTTGACCCTCTGTACGATGTACGATCAATAATTCCAAAAATGCCCAAATGTACGATAATTTCGGCATATCATCAAAAAGAGCGTGAATTCACTATTTTCCCTGGCTGCTGATCTGGGATCTGGTTTGGCTTCTCAAAATAAGCCAGGAAATCAGTCAATCTGACCCTAGATCTGTACTTTTTAAAAATACTGGTTTCCAGACCAGTTTCAGGCTTTTATTTGTGTAAGCTCCAAGAAGTTGCCTGCCTCCACACAGCATATCTGATGCGTTTTTGTCACGCAGGAGTCTAAAACGAGGTTGTTTCTTACACTAAAGACGCATTTTTTGGTGAAATTACGTTTTTACGCGAGTGATTTCTCTTTTTTGGCCGTGTACGATAGTTTCATGTCAAATACGATAATTCTGAGCCTCCGGTGCGATAATTCAACATTTCCCATCTGGTAACACTGGTTGAACTGAGTACTATTGCTGTGTTGACATGGTGGCGTGATACTTGTGTTGCACTGACTAGCATTGACTGTTATGTGCACTTTTTGTTTGGCACTGCATTGGTAAGTTGCGCTTTGAGTAGCCTA
>NC_137833.1:1582149-1599649 GCF_963921795.1 Nannobrachium achirus | reverse complement strand
TTTATATTGTGCCTTTATGCAAGACGCTTTACATAGATTGTGCATTACATTCACGCATATCACCCATTCACTCACACATTCATTACATTCACCCATTCACTCACACATTCATTACATTCACCCATTCACACACACTTTCATTACATTCACCCATTCACACACACTTTCATTACATTCACCCATTCACACACACTTTCATTACATTCACCCATTCACACACACTTTCATTACATTCACCCATTCACACACACACACACACACACACACACACACACACACACACACACACACACACACACACACACACACACACACACACACACACACACACACATTCATTACATTCAATCAATCTGTGTAGTTTCACTATGTAGCCTATGACATGTAAAAAAAAGAAAGAAGGAATGAATACATATTAGACCGTTTAAAGCTTGTTCTAATCGCATACTTTAAATTCATTTTGGCTCTGAACTGAGTGGAGCTCAGAAGCTGTAGTGTAGACTAGTAGACTACAAGTTAAACCCTGCCCAGTGGAGCCCAGAGTGGAGCTCCGAAGCTGTAGTGTAGACTAGTAGACTACAAGTTAAACCCAGCCCAGTGGAGCCCAGAGTGGAGCTCAGAAGCTGTAGTGTAGACTAGTAGACTACAAGTTAAACCCAGCCCAGTGGAGCCCAGAGTGGAGCTCCGAAGCTGTAGTGTAGACTAGTAGACTACAAGTTAAACCCAGCCCAAAATGGACCCCATACACCTTTGAAAAGTGATGACTCATCACTAAACCATCTTTTTTTGTGTCTGATTTTGGCCCAATTAATGTTTTTCGTGCAAAACAAATGCTTGCAATGAATTCAGAATAATTAAAAACACCTAGTTAGACCCCTAACATGCTACTTAAAGCATATTTTGGGAGTTTTTTTTCCCCTTATAGTACAGAGTATAGTAAGTGAATGAGACCCAGAATTACCCTAGCTGTCAAACATTTTGCTAGGGATGTTGAATTTCAATCTTTGTTAGATATGTTACTAGACACCTTTACCAACACATTGCTGAAGAAATTGTTTGGTAAGGAATTTATTCACAGCGTTTTATTAAAATTCCCTGACTATTTGGCCCGGTCCAACTAATTACAAACATCATAACAACACTCTCAGAGTTACCGACCCGTCAGGCCCCCAGGACCCATGGTACTTTTAATGTGAAAGAACAGACAGGAAGCACTCACCAGCACGCGGTCCGCCCATCTCCCTCCTCTGCTTCTGATTGGTCAGCAGGGATGACTGCTTCCCGCCACGGCCCAAACCCTGGCGCACAGAGATGATGTCATCACTTTACAATGTAGGCATTTAGCAGACGCTATTAACCCATTCAGGCCTAGAATTATTGAATGCTTTAACCAGTGAAAAATAGCAGATATACAAGCTCACAGCTCGCACCGAGTGCCGCGCTGTGAGCTTGTAGATCTGCTATTTTTGAAAAAGTCGTGAAAATGTGTGCAAATCTTTGAATATTTGTATTTTCAAAGCAAACGTTTGTAACTCAAATTTTGCTTCTGGGTGGTCCCTGGAACCAAATATTTTGAGATGGGGGTCCGTGGCCAAATACATATCATTTTGGGGGTCCTTCACATGAAAAGGTTTGAGAACCACTGACATAGTTAGTCTCTCGAGAACAGACTAACTGAGCTCCAGTTAAGTGAAAAGGACCTTTTGGTCCTTTTCTCTGACGATGGCTGGCTAGATTGCTGACAGAAACATAGGGTTTTTAAAAAAAACCTTAGAAGGATTCAATCAAAATTCGGGTCAAAATTCCAATTTTCACAATTTTTCAAAAATAGCAGATCTACAAGCTCGCAGCCGCGCTGTGAGCTTGTATATCTACTATTTTTCAATAGTTAAAGCATAAAATAATAATACGCAATAATGTGTACCCGTTCTGAATGGGTTTTAATCCAGAACGATTTACAATAAGCAGGTAATACATCAACACTAGCCTCGCGTAGCCAGGCTTACTCATCATGGAAGAGAAGAGCCTGGTGACAATATGAGGCAGAAACCGTTCTAGGAGACGGGGCTGAATTTTCTCGGAAGTTGTATATTTTTCACAGTGCAGTGTCCCTGCAAACGTATTCCCCACTGGAAAACTCTGGTCTACGTCTCCTGCTCCGTCGGTTTTCAGATTCAGGCTGAGACCGGCTCATTCTGGACCGTCAGCGACAGCCGTGTCTAAAAGAGGAACCATTGACATCACAGCCTCTATTGTTTACTGTTGTTTCCACGACAACGCCCTCTCTGCCAGCTTCTTAAGGACCCTCGTGTCCTCCTCTTCATTACAGTAATAACACGGCTGTCCTGTAGAAGCCTGTCCAAAACGCGTCTAGCAGATTACCAAGCATGTTTAGGAGTAGAGTGCTCGTTTTATGGTTAGATGTCACAGTTATTGTCCACGACATTGCAAGCGGCGCGAAGGCCAGCGGACCTTGGTCCTGCTCTTCGCGCCCGAGCGCAGCAGGCGCGAGTGCCCGCGAAGAGCGGGCCAGGGCCGCGCGGCCGGCGGAGCGCCGCGCGAATTACGAAGCCGTGGTGAATGCAATCGTTCTATTTATGCCCAGGCCGTAAGGCCTGGGCAAGCCCACGATAAACGCATTCTATTCACCTCCTCTGCGCGGTCCAAGTGACTACAATGGAGCGCTCCCTACCTCCGGTTCAGCCAATCACAAGCTTGGGTCCTTAACCACGTCCTTAAACAAGCTTGGTAATCCACTAGACGCTTTTGGGACCCCCTGTTGAAGATCACCGTCTTAATTGCAAACGCTACATTTTGAGGGTGACACAATTTGCCCCTCTCGCGTAAAGGACCAACTATTTCCTACATGTGTTAACGGTATCACACCATACCAAGTAATGCCGTGGCTATTTAAAACAGCAGATCTACAAGATCACAGCTTGTCACTTTGTGCCGCGGTGCATGGGCTTGTATAGGCTAGATTTGCTATTTTTTGTTAACATTATGAAAAAAACAAAACTAAAACTAAAACAACCCTAACCCAAACATTATTATTTTTTTATTTCATTTTTTTTTTCTTCTGGGGGATAGATCATTTTACACATTTTACTGGGGACCCCCTGGAACCTCCCTAAGGACCCCTGGGGGGTCCCCGGTCCCCACTTTGAGAACCAATGAATGATGGAAAACTCTTATCACAGTGTTTCTCAACCACTGGTCCGGGGACCACCAGTGGTCATGGAGGGGGTTCCAGGTGGTCCCCAGCTAAATGATGGAGAGTTAGTAAGTAGTAACCAAATGGACCCTTATAGATATTTTAACTCTGAGAGTGTAAAACTAAACCAAACCATGTTTCATTTTAAAGACTCAAGAGTTCAATTATTGTTAATCATCTGCGTTACTTAATTTACCAGACGTCTACAGCAGGGGTTTTCAAAGTGGGTGACGGGGCACCCTGGGGTGCCGCGACGGCAGTCCAGGGGTGACGGGGCACCCTGGGGTGCCACGACGGCAGTCCAGGGGTGACGGGGCACCCTGGGGTGCCGGGGCACCCTGGGGTGCCGCGACGGCAGTCCAGGGGTGACGGGGCACCCTGGGGTGCCGCGACGGCAGTCCGGGGCACCCTGGGGTGCCGTGACGGCAGTCCAGGGGTGATGGGGCACCCTGGGGTGCCGTGACGGCAGTCCAGGGGTGACGGGGCACCCTGGGGTGCCGTGACGGCAGTCCAGGGGTGATGGGTGATGGGGCACCCTGGGGTGCCGCGACGGCAGTCCAGGGGTGACGGGGCACCCTGGGGTGCCGCGACGGCAGTCCAGGGGTGACGGGGCACCCTGGGGTGCCGCGACGGCAGTCCAGGGGTGCCGCGAGATCATTTGATAATATTTGGAATTTATTTGGACACTTGAACAAATATTTAGCATCATTTTAAACTTGAAGTACAAAGTTATTTTCAGTCAGTTCTAACCAAAATGGCGGTTATCTCAACGTTTTCCTCGCAACATAATCACTAAAATATCATCACTGTCGGGCAGAAGCCTCGTATTTCATCATACAAGACCGTCGCACAAAACTAGTGATGCGATGCGAGGTGTTTTCACTTGTTTAGTACATTTTATAGATGATAAATACAAAATGAACGGTTTTGGACATACATGGTTTCCACCCGACAGCAACGATATGCTATAAATATAAGGTGCTGGGAGTGAACATTATAATGTAGGGATCAGATTAAAATAATATTCATGAGGTGACCTTTGACCTGAGACCAAAGGTTTGGGAACCCCTGATCTACACAACCAGAGAATGGAGGAAATGTGTTGTTTTGATCAACGTTTGCCTTTTATCTCTCCTACAGGGGCGTCAACTGGATATGGCAGGGGTATGCAGCTGCCATACCCTGGGTCCAGGATATGGAAGGGGTATGCAGCTGCCATACCCTGGGTCCAGGGGGGAAAATAAAAGTTACTTTTAATATAAATCCATGAACGTCTCTTTATCTATCTGTTCTAGTTATTATGTTGTTAAATTACAGCAAAATAACAACAAATGCAACATTTTACAAAATGGTCACTTTAACAAGCTATTATAATTATATTCTCCACACTTGTACTCTCCCCATCTTGACAGAATGGTATATTCCCAGGTTCCGCAGTTCAACTGCACAGGTGCAATGCATTATGGTTAATTGTGGCACGTTTTATTTACTAACATGCCAAGTTTAGCTGCACTTGAACAACCGTTCCAGGCTGCCATATCCAGCCCAAGAAACCATAGAAACGGGGGGAGGAATAGAATTTACTTCTTCAAATAAATGTATCATGCCAGTTGCTAAGGTATGGCAAGGAAGGCGCGCGTGCAAGACACCAGTCATGTTGCCATACCTTAGCAACAAGACACCAGTCATTTTGCCATACCTTAGCAACAAGACACCAGTCATGTTGCCATAGCTTAGCTTTTTCTGAACTGACGCCACTGACATAAATACAGCTTGGAATTGTGGCCAAAATTGATTGATTGATTGATTTTGATTGAAGAATTTTGCATAGGAAAAGGTACAGTTTCATGACGGTACAGTTCACTGGTACAAGGTCAACTAAAAGGAGATCCTAGAAAAGACTAAGCTTATTTCCATAGGAAAATCTGCTCCAATGACAACAAAGTATTCTGTGTTTTGGTTCTGAGAGGTGCTCAAAATGTGGTCCGTGGCTCAGATGCTGAATAAATAGCCTCATGGACCTCGATTGAATGATTTTGATTGAAAACTTTATCAGAGGTTGTGCATAGGAAAAGGTACAGTTTCATCATGACAGTACAGTTCACTGGTACAAGGTCAACTAAAAAAATGGGTTTTGGGTCCTTTTGTTTAACTCGTAGCCTAACACAGACTGACAGACTAATAAAACACAGTAGGCCTACTAGCATAACAACCCTACTAGCATAACAAAGTAAGAAAACGCTTGATATGAAACCACTAAAAAGGGTTACATTTTGGGGGCAGTGGCGTCAGTTCAGAAAAAGCTAAGGTATGGCAACATGACTGGTCCCGCGAGGCGCGAGTGCAAGACACCAGTCATGTTGCCATACCTTAGCAACAGGCATGATACATTTATTTTAAGAAGTTCTATTTTTCCCCCCAAATCTCTATGGTTTCTTGGGCTGGATATGGCAGTCTGGAACAGTTGTTCAAGTGCAGCTAAACTTGGCATGTTAGTAAACGTGCCACAATTAACAATAATGAATTGCACCTGTGCAGCTGACCTGCGGAACCTGGGAATATACCATTCTGTCAAGATGGGGAGAATAAAAGTGTGGAGAATATAATTATAATACCTTGTTAAATGTTGCATTTAGGGCTGTCACGATATGACATTTTACATGACCATTAATTGTCACTCAAATAATTGGCGATTAACGATTTAATTGTGTATTAGTCGTTGATAATTACATTTCTGTTTGGCTTTTAGGCTTTGAAGTTGTACATGGTAGATATGACACATAACCTAAATATACAAAGAAATAACGCGTCGCGGTGTGACGCGTTGTGAGCTTGTAGATCTGCTATTTCCACTATTTCGGACATTTTTCAACATTCACGATTATGATGATTATGACAAAATAATTACGATCATGTCAAATAATCACGATTAGACGATTATGTAATAATTGTGACAGCCCTAGTTGCATTTGTAGTTATTTTAATGTAATTTAACAACATAACTATACCCCTGCCATACTCAATTGACGCCCCTGTTTGGGGGGTCCTTGACAGAAGCATATCTTACCATGTGGATGTGGATGGGAGGCAGCTTGTCTCTGTCTGGTTCCTCTCCCAACATCATCATCATCATCATCATCAAAATAAAATAAACCTTTATTCCTCTTCAGTCTCCATCTTCATCCACCTCAACAACTAGACTAATATATAATATGACTGCTTCTCTCTGCGTCGTCTGAGATGTTAGGCAATATATTTTATTATTATTAGAACTCAGTCATAGAATGATACAATCTAACGGGAGAAAAGTGACTTAATTTGCAAAGTAACTGCTTTACAGGTGGTCTGTCTGTCTCTCTCTCTCTCTCTCTCTCTCTCTCTCTGTCTCTCTCTCTCTCTCTCTCTCTCTCTCTCTCTCTCTCTCTCTCTCTCTCTCTCTCTCTCTCTCTCTCCTATAATAAAGTAAGTTAGTTTTAGTAAGTTTTAAAGCCAGTTTAAAACGCGTCTACAGTTAGTTTGTTTTCGTCTGTCTGTGTGCCATGACGTCATAGTGGGAGGAGGAAGTGGAAACGCTGATGTTAGACTGGAACAACTGGGAGGAGACTGTCTGTCTGCTATAGGCTGCTACACGCATACCGGTGACCCGGAGAATCCTGTGACTCCACACACTTCAAGAAGTGTGATTGATTGATTGATTGGTTGATTGATTGATTGATTGATTGATTGATTGATTGATTGATTGATTGATTGCTTTATTAGAAGTTTGCATAGGAAAAGGTACAGTTTCATGACGGTACAGTTCACTGGTACAAGGTCTACTAAAAGGAGATCCATGAAAAGACTAAGCTTATTTTCACAGGAAACCATTAAAGTATCTCATATAACATTGAATGACAGACGAATAGAACACAGATTGATTGATTGATTGATTGATTGATTGATTGATTGATTGATTGATTGATTGACTACTTCATAGGCATATTAGAAGTCTGCATAGGAAAAAGTTGGCTACATGACAGTAGTTCACTGAAGGACTAAAAGGATAAAGACAATGAGAAAGCTTTTGTCTTGTTTCCATTCGGATCACTGAAGAAAGAAAGAAAGTCGGCAAACATTTTTGTCGTACTTTTAGTCAACAGAACTGTGATATCGGTGTGTTTACTGTTCAGGTCATTGTTTTTTTTCCCCCTTTTTTCCTGTTGTTTAATATTTTTACTCTTGTTTGAATTTGACCTTAATATTGTTTAATGTTTATGTAACGGAGGCCCCACCCAGCTTCATACCCGGGTCTCCCACACGAGAGGACTGTGTCCAATATCTTAACCACTAGACCAAAGAGACATCTCTTTAGTCCAGGGGAGATACTAGACTTTTGAGGCTTCAAGGCTGGGGCTGCGACTCTCTCCGTCACACTCCACCCCTTTGACCTCCTCCTACGGGGAAGCCCGGATCCGGGTCACGGCACCAATGTAACGGAGGTGATCCGAACCTCCCCAACCGGTTTCGAACCCGGGTCTCCCGCGTGAAAGTCCAATATCTTAACCATCACTCCAAAGGGACATCCCTATGGAACGAGAGCAGATACTAGACTTTTGAGGCTTCAGGCTGGGGCTGCGACTCTCTCCGCCACATTTAGATTGTGTAAAACACAAACCTTGTTTTGAAAGGTGCCTATAATATACACTAGAAATACTGTTCCTACGAAACAGTGTGGGCTCGCATCGGCACCATGTGCACAACGATCTACCCTATGGCTGCTCCTCATTGGCTAAGGGCCCTGCCTTTCTACTGCCAGTAGGCCTACTACGTTTTGAGGAGAACTTGACTGACTGCAAAGAAATAATGAAAATAACATACGTGTGCTCGCTTTCAGCAAGCGTACGTAAATTTGTTTTTACGTACTTACTTATTTTGATTGATTGATTGATTGATTGATTAATTAATTGAAGAATTTATTAGAAGTTTGCATAGAACAAGGTACAGATTCATGACGGTATACCAGTTCACTGGTACAAGGTCTACTAAAAGGAGATCCTAGAAAAGACTAAGCTTATTTCCACAGGAAACCATTGAAGTATCTCATATAACATTGAATGACAGACGGATAGAACACAGCACTATGCAGTAGATATAGTAAAAAAAAAACAGTGAAAAAAATATATACAGTAGGTAAAAAGGAGGGTCAGGGGAGGCTGGGCTAGGTTTGTTATTGTGAACGGCTGCCGCCTGTAAGTGGTTTTTCAGGGCGATTTTAAAGGATGCTAGTGATCCACACTCCTTTAAGGCCTTCGGTAGGGCGTTCCACATTTTGGTGTTATAGCAGAAGAACGAGTTTGACCCTTTGTTTGAGTTGACTCTGGGTTGAACGTGATCTGTGGCGCTGCGTCTGGTGTTGTAATTACTTGCTTACTTAATCTGTTGATGAGTTACTGCAGACCTATTCAGATATCTCATAAAACATCCCCTTAAATATACTGTAGGCTGTTATTAAATTAGAACATTCAACCCCTCTCTGCTTGGTTAAAGGAGTAGTTCACCAACTTCACCCCCAAATTACTTTTTTCTGTTGATTACTCTCGCCATGGAGACTTGAGTTCAATATTTGTTTGTATTCGTCACATAAGACAGAAAAATTGATTATAGTACATTTATAGTAGGCTAATTAAATTATTGTCTCAGGAACGCAACAAAAAACTAAAACGAAAATATATATATTACTGAACTCAAGTCCTCATGGCGTGAGTAATCAATAGAAACGACTCCTTTAACTGAAGAGGTTAGGCCTGTTTTTCCTTTGCCACAGCGCCCTCTGCAGTGACGGAATTCGTCGGGTCATCTGTCTCTGTGTAACGCACAGCCTGTGCTCTGCGCTCGGTCACGACTGAATGAAAAACACACGTTATGTAATACACACACACACACACACACACACACACACACACACACACACACACACACACACACACATTTAGAGGCAAACACTTATTCAATATGTAGAATTGTACAATTTATACAAAGACAATGTATTACCCTATTCTCAGGAGAGAGAGAGAGAGAGAGAGAGAGAGAGAGAGTGCCCACACTTCTCTCAAGTCAAGTCAGTTGATATATTTTCAGGTCGTTCTGACCCAGCAATTGGTTGAAATAGGCTCGCCAGCCGTGCTGAAATGAGCATGACTAACAGCAGATGGTAATATAAGATTTGAAAATGGATTAATTAATTGGAAAAATCAGTTGTGGAGCTATTTTGCATGGGAAGTTTGGCTGATGATCCGGTCATCAAATTATTGGTTGAGAACCACTGGTCTAAGGCTATTTCTGCCGCCGCGCAGACCCGTTTTAAGCCAGCAAAAACGTTATGTGCACGCGCACGGACGCACGTGCATGTGCGTGCACGCACGGGGAGTGCCCACACTTCCAAATTTAGCACTACAACACTGTATCTATGTATGTCAATCATGTTGGTATTAGTAGTGTATCGGGCAGCATTTACATCCACATTCCACATGAGGGCGCCAAATCCTTTCTAAAAACTCCACCAGATGGTGGCAGCATCCACCACGAGGGGTAGCTTGCACATTTTGTCCCATGGTAGTAAGGCCTCTTTTTTTGTATTCTGCAGCAGTAACATGCATGGAATGGTTTGCCTAAAGACACACACCTGATTGGGTCTACTTCTAGTTTTAAGTCCTCCCTGAACCTTTAAGTTGACGTTGCGTGCTGTGACGGTTCACTCACTAGGAGCATTGGGATAAAGGTTGTATGGTTTAGTGCAGGGGTGCCCAAAAGGTAGATTGTGATCTACCAGTAGATCACAAAGGCTGTGCAGGTAGACCACATGACATGCCCCTAAAAAATGTAAATATAAACAAAAATCACAAACCCCTTTTTTGTTTATCTCTCACTTTAATTAATTTCAAGAAGGGCCTCTCAGCTCCCTTCATGGCTTTTAGTAGTAGGCAAAGTAGGCAAATCCCAAATGCAATGTTTGGTTTTCAAGAGTCTGTAGCATTACAAAGAAAACCTTTTTCCCTTACTATTTCCCTATTCTTTCCCTACTATTTAAGTGTGTTTGTCTTATGTAACATCAGTGCCGCTATTCCAAACCCCCTTAAGATAAATAGTTTTTGGAAAGGTAGATCACGTTGAGCTGGTCATTCTAAAAGTAGCCCTCAAGTCACAAAAGTGTGGGCACCTGGTTTAGTGCACTCCTTGGTTATGTTTTTAGTTCTTCTTTGCTGTGTAGTCATTTGTGTTCTCTGACTCTGAATCCTGTAGGACTGGCAGGGAGCAGATCATTGACGGCCGTTACTGAGATAGTGAGATAGTGTGCACCTGGGCCGGGGTGCCAACGCCCTATAAAAGCCTGCCTCCACAGTCCTCTACAGCTCTGTTCACTTCTGTTCTTGTCTCTCCCACTGTTTCCTCATGCCAGGGGTCTTCAACAGGGGGTCCAGGACCCCTAAGGCAGGGGTTTTCAAAGTGGGTGACGGGGCACCCTGGGGTGCCGTGACAGCAGTCCAGGGGTGCCCGCGAGATAATTTGATAATATTTGGAATTTATTTGGACACTTGAAAAAATACTTAGTATAATTTTAACTTGAAGTACAAAGTTATTTTCAGTCAGTTCTAACCAAAGTGGCTGTTATCTCAACGTTTTCCTTGCAACATAATCACTAAAATATAAGGTGCTGGGAGTGAAATTGATGAATATCGTCACTGTCAGGCAAAAACCTCGTATCTCCAAGTTTCAAATGTGTATGTTTTTTTGGTAAAATAAAAGTCCTACTTCATCATACAAAAGTGTCACACAAGTAGTGAAAAGTTTTCACTATTTTAAATCGTTTTTAAAATAACACAAAAAGAGAAGGTTTTGGACATACAAGGTTTCCACCCGACAACAACGATATAATGTAAGGGTGCCTCGGATGAAAACAAATATTCATGGGGTGCCCTGAGACAAAAAGGTTTGGGAACCCCTGCACTAGGGGGTCCTCAGAGTTACTACAGGGGGTCCACGACCCCTAGGGGGTCCTCAGAGTTACTACAGGGGGTCCACGACCCCTAGGGGGTCCTCAGAGAGTTACTACAGGGGGTCCACGACCCCTAGGGGGTCCTCAGAGTTACTACAGGGGGTCCGGGACCCCTAGGGGGTCCTCAGAGTTACTACAGGGGGTCCACCAAATCCTTGTGTGATAGGATGATTCTTTTAAATGAACAACTTGAACCCTCGCATGCTTATTCCGAGGAGAACTTTAGCCAAAAATAGCTGATCTACAAGCTCGAGAGCTTGTAGATCAGCTATTTTCGGCAAATTGGTTTGGAGTAGAGGTATAAAAAAAAAAAGAGCAGACCAAGTACATCAACTTTACAAAATATTGACGATTTAAGAGGTTAAATATCTGAAAATATACATTAACATGAATCCATTGCAGTCAAACAAGTCTATGAAATCAATGAAAATCTGCCTCACACATTTAAACTATATGTAGAGGGGGTCCCGGCATCACACATTTAAACTATGTAGAGGGGGTCCCTGCATCACACATTTAAACTATATGTAGAGGGGGTCCCTGCATCACACATTTAAACTATACAGGTCATATTCAAAAAAATAGAATATCCTGCAAAAGTTCATTTATTTCAGTAATTCAACTTAAACAGTCAAACTAATACATTATGTAGACTCAGTACATGCAAAGTGAGATATTCCAAGCGTTTATTTGTTATAATTTTGAAGCTAATGATGTACAGCTTCTGAAAACCCCAAATTCAAAATCTCAGAAAATTAGAATATTACATGAAATCAATAAAAAAAGGATTTTAAATAAAGATATGTTGGCCCTATGAAAAGTATAATCTCAGTACTTGGTTGGGGCCCCTTTTGCATGAATTACAGCCTTAATGCGGCGTGGCATGGATGCTATCAGCCTGTGGCACTGCTGAGGTGTTATGGATGACCAGGATGCTTCAATGGCGGCCTTCAGCTCTTTGGCATTGGTCGGTCTCATGTCTCTCATCTTTCTCTTGGCAATGCCCCACATATTCTCTATTGTGTTCAGGTCAGGCAAGTTTGCTGGCCAATCAAGGACAGTAATCCCATGGTCATTGAACCAGGTTTTGGTTGTTTTGGCAGTGTGGGCAGGTGCCAAGTCCTGCTGGAAAATAAAGTCAGCATCCCCATAAAGATTGTCCGCTGAAGAAAGCATGAAGTGCTCTAAAATGTCCTGATAGACGGCTGCGTTGACTCTGGTCTTAATAAAGCACAGTGGACCAACACCAGCAGATGACATGGCTCCCCAAACCAACACAGATTGTGGAAACTTCACACTGGACATTCTGTGCCTCTCCAGTCTTTCTCCAGACTCTGGGACCTTGGTTTCCAAATGAGATGCAAAATTTGCTCTCATCCGAAAAGAGGACTTTGGACCATTGAGCAACAGACCAGTTTTTCTTTTCTTTAGCCCAGGTAAGACGCTTCTGACGTTGTTTTTTGTTCAGGAGTGGCTTGACAAGAGGAATACGACATTTAAAACCCACTTCACAGATTCTTCTGTGTGTGGTGGCTCTTGATGCTCTCACCATCCTCAGTCCAGTCTCTTGATGCACTCACCCCATCCTTCTGTGTGTGGTGGCTCTTGATGCTCTCACCCCAGCCTCAGTCCAGTCTCTTGATGCTCTCACCCCAGCCTCAGTCCAGTCTCTTGATGCTCTCACCCCATCCTTCTGTGTGTGGTGGCTCTTGATGCTCTCACCATCCTCAGTCCAGTCTCTTGATGCACTCACCCCATCCTTCTGTGTGTGGTGGCTCTTGATGCACTCACCATCCTCAGTCCAGTCTCTTGATGCACTCACCCCAGCCTCAGTCCAGTCTCTTGATGCTCTCACCCCAGCCTCAGTCCAGTCTCTTGATGCACTCACCCCAGCCTCAGTCCAGTCTCTTGATGCTCTCACCCCATCCTTCTGTGTGTGGTGGCTCTTGATGCTCTCACCATCCTCAGTCCAGTCTCTTGATGCACTCACCCCATCCTTCTGTGTGTGGTGGCTCTTGATGCTCTCACCCCAGCCTCAGTCCAGTCTCTTGATGCTCTCACCCCAGCCTCAGTCCAGTCTCTTGATGCTCTCACCCCATCCTTCTGTGTGTGGTGGCTCTTGATGCACTCACCATCCTCAGTCCAGTCTCTTGATGCACTCACCATCCTCAGTCCAGTCTCTTGATGCACTCACCCCAGCCTCAGTCCAGTCTCTTGATGCTCTCACCCCAGCCTCAGTCCAGTCTCTTGATGCTCTCACCCCAGCCTCAGTCCAGTCTCTTGATGCACTCACCATCCTCAGTCCAGTCTCTTGATGCACTCACCATCCTCAGTCCAGTCTCTTGATGCACTCACCCCAGCCTCAGTCCAGTCTCTTGATGCTCTCACCCCATCCTTCTGTGTGTGGTGGCTCTTGATGCTCTCACCCCAGCCTCAGTCCAGTCTCTTGATGCTCTCACCCCATCCTTCTGTGTGTGGTGGCTCTTGATGCACTCACCCCAGCCTCAGTCCAGTCTCTTGATGCACTCACCCCATCCTTCTGTGTGTGGTGGCTCTTGATGCACTCACCCCAGCCTCAGTCCAGTCTCTTGATGCACTCACCCCATCCTCAGTCCAGTCTCTTGATGCACTCACCCCATCCTTCTGTGTGTGGTGGCTCTTGATGCACTCACCCCATCCTTCTGTGTGTGGTGGCTCTTGATGCACTCACCCCATCCTTCTGTGTGTGGTGGCTCTTGATGCTCTCACCCCATCCTTCTGTGTGTGGTGGCTCTTGATGCACTCACCATCCTCAGTCCAGGCTCTTGATGCACTCACCCCAGCCTCAGTCCAGTCCTTGTGAAGCTCACCAACACTTTTGAAAGGCCTTTTGCGCACAATCCTCTCCAGGCTGTGGTCATCCCTGCTGCTTGTGCACCTTTTTCTTCCACACTTTGCCCTTCCACTTAACTTTCTATTAATGTGCTTTGATACAGCACTTTGTGAACATCCAACTTCTTTTGCAATTACCTTCTGAGGCTTCCCCTCCTTGTGGAGGGTGTCAATGATGGTTTTCTGCACAACTGTCAGGTCAGCAGTCTTCCCCATGATTGTGAATTCTACTGAAGCAGAGAGACAATTTAAAGGCTCAGGAACTCTTCTCAGGTGTTTTGGATTAATTAGCTGATTGGAATGTGACACTTTGAGCCTACAATATGGAACCTTTTCACAATATTCTAATTTTCTGAGATTTTGAATTTGGGGTTTTGTAAGTTTTAAGCCATAATCTTCAAAATTATAACAAATAAAGGCTTGGGATATCTTACTTTGCATGTACTGAGTCTACATAATGTATTAGTTTGACATTTTAAGTTGAATTACTGAAATAAATGAACTTTTGCACGATATTCTAATTTTTTGAGTATGACCTGTATATAGAGGGGGTCCCTGCATCACACATTTAAACTATATGTAGAGGGGGTCCCTGCATCATACATTTAAACTATATGTAGAGGGGGTCCCTGCATCACACATTTAAACTATATGTAGAGGGGGTCCCTGCTTTATCTTTCTCTCAACCAAGGGGTCCTTGTACTGAAAAGTTGAAGACCCCTGCCTATGCATTCTTTTCAACACTTTGGTTAACACATAAGACACTACACAACACTACACTACACATAAGACACTACACAACACTACACTACACATAGACACTACACAACACTACACTACACATAAGACACTACACAATCCACACATGCATACACACATTACACTACTGACTTCACTGATTACACACTCTGTCTGTTTATTTATAGTTTGTTTATTTGATTAAAGTTATTTAATAAATATGGTTTAAAGTTATTACACTGCGTCTCCCCTTATTGTTGTTGTTGTTGTGCTCTGGTTCCCAATAGGCCAGGGTCATAACAGTGAACTCAATACCGCCACCATCTGGCAGAGTCAGGTTATGTAATGTATTGCATGCATTCAGTATTTTTTTATTCATTTATCGTCCAGTGAATGAAATACAAGATCAACTTTCCAATAAAAGAGGGCAAAGCCGATGAAGTTTATTCATTTTTTTAAAGCACATAAACACCATCTCGTTTTCCAAACATTCTCTGAACCAACATCAACATAACCGATCCTTTCACACAATAATCCACAATCTCTAGAATACATCTCTGATTGACAGACATCACTTTGATGCAGTGTTGATTTCGACAGCAAGGTTTGATTCAGTCTTAGTCTTTTGAATAAAACATATTTTATTGTGATTTTGTCGACAAAATTGTATTTTGGCAGGCTTTGATGGCACGAAGCCGATCTACAAGCACACCACGTGTCACAGTGCAACGCGTTGTGAGCTTGTATATCTGCCATTTTCAGAGCGCAACACCCCCAGGGCCAGCGCAACCAAACATGAAATGACTTGTCTTTTAGTTCTACTGGATCTCTACTCCACTAGTCTCTAACATTTTAGTCCAGTTTTTATTTGTTGACGGAATTGTCAATATATTTAGTCTTGGGTTTTAGTCATCATAGCTTAGTTTTTATTTAGTTTTGGTCAGTGAAAGAAGCTGGTCGACGAACATGTTTGTTTCTTCATAGTTTTAGTGGATGAGATCAACACTGCTTTGATGTCATCTGTGCTCAGAACACTAGAGAAACATTCTGCTGCAAAACATCTCAGACTGCTCCACTTCATGTTAGTTCATAACATCACCATCACTTCAACCACTTTATCCACTTCTTACATTTTATAGGCCTACTATGCTTTAACTTTTTTTAGTTGTTTTTTTAGTTTTTTTTTTATATATAAGATTTTCACCACTTTTAAGTGTTAATTGAACTACTTTAACAAAATGGAACCAAATGGACCCTTACAGCTCTGCAACTCTGAGAGTGTACAAATGGAACCAAATGGACCCAGAAAGAGCTATGGGCATCCGTAACAAAACCACAGTTTTGAACATATTACCACACAAAGCAATCAAAATATCCTCCTCCATACGTAGTAAAATAGAAAACAACAAATCAATAATCAACCACAAAGAATAATCAATCAATCAATAAATAGTATTATCACAATTCACCGTTGCAGACTTATCGATATGCTCTGCATAAAAAAAGAGAAAGACAAGTTTCCATCCGAGACATTGTCCAGCAATATTTGGCAATCAATAAATCAATCAGGTTATGAACGACGTTCTGATCGGGTTTCACATTATCAATACATGAGCATTCCTGATCATTACAGGAAACAGGGAGGAAAGCCATGCTGTGCAGCTCTTTATATTAAACCAAGGTTGTCAAACGTGCGGCCCGCGGGCCATTTGTGGCCCGGGGAGAGGTCCAATGCGGCCCAGGACATGAGGTTCAAGTTAGGCACGTCAAAATGCCTCTCCTTAACCCCTCCCCCAAATTCAAAATTCAAATGGATTATTGCGCCTTTTTTAATAAAAAAATATCATACTTTTTTTTACCTCTCATACCAAATTTATAGCCTATAACTGTACTTATAGCCTATAACTGTACTTCCAATATTTAAAGTAAATAATTAAAGTACTTATTCTTCTTAATAATAAACAATAAACTAAAGTAATATATTGTAGTTATAGCAGTGACAAGCCAATTACAGCTCTGTAAGTAAACCGAGCACGCATGCACATCCGCAATTGGACCCGCACCAAGTCACCTTTTGTCCAATGCGGCCCGCACTCCGAAATGAGTTTGACACATTAAACAAACATTATATTTTTTATGTCATCGTTTGCCTGTATTTCTTTCAAGATAACCATGATTTTGAGCCTTTCCAAAATACCTTCCACACAAATATATTTGTTGGTATATAGGCGATACTTCTGTGGTTTAGTTTGGAACTGCATTCTGGGAATCGCAGTTCCAACAGACCATTATAGACAAGACGCTGTAATGACAACAGAACCACCAGAGGTGTCGCCAAAGATACAATTTGATAATCAATGTTTACACAGTGTGAGTTTAATGATGGCTGACAATGTGAACCCCTTCACTGAGCCACCATGAGACTCTAACCACTTAACCCCTGGCAGGGACCCCCAAAAAACATATTTGAAGTGGGGACCCCCCAAAAGAATCATATAACTGGGGACCCTGATGAGCACTTGGAGTTTTAATTAGGCTACAGGCATTACATTTTGTATAACACGGTTCTATTGTGACAATAGCAGATCTACAAGCTCACAGCGCCTCGCGCTGCGAGCCGTTGTGAGCATGTAGATCTGCTATTT
>NC_137833.1:1547149-1574649 GCF_963921795.1 Nannobrachium achirus | reverse complement strand
CCCTGAAAATTCACAAATGCAGTGTAAAACATCACATTTCTCTGACCAAATTGTCCTGCTGTGATCATTTACCAAGGAAAAGATGATTGAAAAAGACCTCCGCCTATGGAAATCTTGCCTTCTGAATAGTGAATGAGCCTCAAGACCTCATTTAAAACATATATAGTGAATAGAAAAATTGTTCACTAAGGTGTCACCAATTGATAGGCAAAATTGTATGAATATATTGCAAACTATGTAAACTCTACAGATGTTTTAGTGAGAGTAGTGCTGTAATATTAGTAATGTTAAAGTATAGGGTGAAAAATGATAAAAACGAGTAACAATAAGTAGTAATAATACTGTAATAGGAGTAATGTATGGATGAAAAGTACAATGGCAGCTGATTACTATGCTGTAGGACCACTGTAACAATAATCAACAAAGAAATTGTAGTTTGATTTGGTCTCTATTGATTTATTGACATTTATTGACAGCTGTTCAGAGGTCAACACCTTTTGCCCCCGCCGGCGGGGGCAATGGGGCTCAAGAGGTTAAGAGTTTAATGATAAATATAGATTTGATACCATAAATACAAACTAAGTAGGCCTATACTTAAAGCTGCACTGATTCGTTGCAACACAATCGAATGATTGATCATTAAAATAAACAAGCTCTGAAATCAAAAATCTAAATCAAACTAAAGGTTTATCAAACATAACTAATGTCTATAGGCCTAGTCACCAGGGGGCGATATTGTGTAGATGACCAGATTGCTTGAGTGTTGAGTGCAGCAACAGTTTTTTTTTTTTTTTTCTGATGATATCTTCTGCATAGTACTATTTTCAGGGGCGTCACACCAAATTCTGGGCCCTGGGTACAAGGAATCACTGCGGGCCCCCCATGAATGTTAACTATTGAAAAATAGCAGATATACAAGCTCACAGCGCGGCACCGAGTGCCGCGCTGCGAGCTTGTATATCTTACTATTTTTGAAAAATCGTGAAAATGTGTGCAAGAACTATGATTCTATGTCAGTGGTGCTCAAACTTTTTCATGTCAAGGACCCCAAAAAAAATGTATGTATTTGGCCACGTACGGACCCCCATCTCAAAATATTTAGTTCCAGGGACCCCCCCCCCCCCAGAAGCAACATTTGAGTTACAAATGTTCGCTTAAAAAATACATATAAGATTGTCACACATTTTCACGACTTTGCCACTCAGTGCCGCGCTGCGAGCTTGTATATCTGCTATTTTTCAATAGCTAAAGTTACCACCTCCACCTTGGGCCCTGCTCAAAGTGGCCCAACAAACAGTGCATTTGATCGCTATAAGAAATGCATTTCATTGCGTGCGTTATTGTGCTCTCTGCCTTGTTGCTTCTCAAAGGCAGCACTGAAAGAATGTGTGTGCGTGTGCGTGTGTGTGTGTGTGTGTGTGTGTGTGTGTGTGTGTGTGTGTGTGTGTGTGTGTGTGTGTGTGTGTGCGTGTGCGTGTCCAACTCGGACAGAGCGGAGGAAGTCAGTGGATTCCAGACATGGCTGGGTGTAATGTCACCACCCTCCAGGGACATGCTGGCCATTGGGAAAAGCGGGACAACTCCCGAACGGCCGGTTCATTCCCGGCCGGTCCAGGCTGGCCATTAGGAAAACATTTAAAATAAAATGTCGGCCTTCGTTCCATTTTGGGGGCTGGGCGGCCAACAAAGTAAATCGTCACTGTCGGGCAGAAACCTCGTATCTCCAAGTGTCAAATTTGATTTTTTTTTTTCGCTTCATCATACAAGGCAGTCGCACAAAAGTAGTGAAAACAGCCGATCTACAAGCACACAACGCCTCTGTGACTGCTTGTGTTGTGTGCTTGTAGATCGGCTGTTTTCACTAGTTTAAATCATTTTTAAAATGATAAATACAAAACAAACTGTTTTGGACATATAAGGTTTCCACCCGATAACGACAAAATATAACTCATGTAATTGTCCCACTGGCTTGTCACGTGTCATGATCTGAAATGGCAAATCTTTGAGTAGCAGCAGCAGAGCAATAGAGAGAGATCTCTCTATAGCGCGCAATGAGGGCCTCTACAACTCTTTTTCCCGGGCTGAATCAGGGGCCCAGCACGTCCCTGCCACCACCCTCCCAGTAGAAGCAGCGCTGATCCGTTTACACTCCCTATGAGCTGCTAAACCTCAGCAACTGTCACTCCTACCGCATGTATGGAGTCATCACCACACATGACGGGGCACCCTGGGGTGCCGTGACGGCAGTCCAGGGGTGCCGCGAGATCAATTGATAATATTTTGAATTTATTTGGACACTTGAAAAACATTTTTAAACTTGAAGTGCAAAGTTATTTTCAGTCAGTTCTAACCAAAATGGCTGTTATCTCAACGTTTTCCTCGCAACATAATCACAAAAATATCGTCACTGTCAGTTTCAAATGTGTACGTCTTTTGGTAAAGCAAAGCCCAGCTTCATCATACAAGACTGTCACAAAAAACTAGTGAAAACAGCCTGCTGTTTTCACTAGTTTAGTACATTTTATAGATGATAAATACAAAATGAACGGTTTTGGACATACTAACAAGGTGTCCCATTACAGGAAAAAAAGCAAAAAAAGAATCTGCTTTAAGTAGCATATAACTGGTCAAACTAGTCGGTTTTCATGATTCTGAATCCATTGCAAACATCCGTTTTGCATAGAAAAACATTCATTGGGCTAAAACGGCCACCACAAAAGTGTGAAAAGTGATGACTCATCACTTTTCATCACTAAACCATAGTCTTGTAGGGCAGTTTTTTAGCCCAAGGAATGTTTTTTGTGCAAAACAGATGCTTGCAATGGATTCAGAATCATGAAAAAACCCCTAGTTTGACCAGTTATATGCTACTTAAAGCAGACTATTCTTTTGCTTTTTTTCCCTGTAATGTAAAGTTAATGGGACACCAATTGCATTGCTCAATTATGGCAGTACCATGGGGTGCCCATCTTGGCACCCATCTTAAAATGATTAAGTATGTTATGGACAACATCTGTGCCAAATTTGGCGAATTTGCGAGAATCTGAACCAAAATATCCCTGGGGCCCACGACTATTAGTGGACTGTAAACTATGAGACTTCATTCCTTAGTGGACTGTAAAAAGATATTGGGCTGTATTATGATCCATGCCTTATGCCTTATGCCTAAACTTCTTTGCCTTTTTTTACTATTCTGAAGAAAAATAAATAATAATAATAATAATAAAATAAATATTTCAAATAGCTGATCTGCAAGCTCACAACGTGCAGATGTAGATCAGCATTTGAAATATTTAAAAATGTTTTTCAAAACGCAGGCAGGCAAGCACGCACGCACGCAGGCACGCAGGCACGGCGGCACGCACGCAACAATAAAACATAGAATACACACATGCATTCTAACTATATACAATGCCATATCATAGCAGCTGCGGCTGGGTTTTATGTTTACATTTAAACATGTTCTTATTTAAAACTTAATAACTTGGCACAAATGATGTCTCGTAAGCCTTCTTCCTTACAAGAGGAACTCCAAGCCTCCTGCCTGATGGTAACGGCTCAAATGAGGGACGAACAGGGTGTGGAGAGTCATTATAAATCTGAGTTATGGTGTGGTTGTATACAGTATGTTATGGTGTGGTTGTATACAGTATGTTATGGTGTGGTTGTATACAGTATGTTATGGTGTGGTTGTATACAGTATGGTATGGTGTGGTTGTATACAGTATGTTATGGTGTGGTTGTATAGTGTATGTTATGGTGTGGTTGTATACAGTATGTTATGGTGTGGTTGTATACAGTATGTTATGGTGTGGTTGTATACAGTATGTTATGGTGTGGTTGTATACAGTATGTTATGGTGTGGTTGTATACAGTATGTTATGGTGTGGTTGTATACAGTATGTTATGGTGTGGTTGTATACAGTATGTCCTGAAGTTACAATTGTTTGTTTCCAATGATCTGACTTGCCTGATTAACCACCTGGCTGAGCTTGTTCCTATCCTATAGTGTTTATCAACCTGGGTACACTTTTTCATGTCCCAAGAATCCATGTTCACAGCAACATAATACTGGGGTGTAAATATCCTCACTGTCAGGAAGAAACCTTGTATCTCCAAGTTTCAAATTTGTACGTTTCTTCGCAAAGCAAAGTCCTGCTTCATCATACAAGGCTGTCGCACAACAGGTGTTGTGTGCTTGTAGATCGGCTGTTTTCACTAATTTAAATCATATTTAAAATGATAAATACAATACTGGCTTTGAAGCAGTTTCAAGGGGCACACTTGACCCTTCTCAGGGGCACAGCAAAGGTCCCCACGCACAGGAGAAACACACACTGCTATGTTAGTGAAAATAGTACAAGATCTACAAGATCACACCAGAGATAGAGCTTGTAGAAATGTTATTGTTGTTAAAGTCATTACAACATTGAATGTTTTTATTTTTACATTTTTATAAATAGCTGAACTGTTACATTATCAAACGTACATCTCAAACATATCTCTGAATGAAATGCATTTAACAATTAAGTCTGAGTGCAGATACAACGTAACAAGTCGATGTTTAATAATTACAGCAACACAACATAATGAGGATCTGAAATGAACAATCTGCATATTGACTTTCTACTTTAAGTATATTTTGATGCTAATAACTTTACATTAGGGAGGCTTTGGTTACCGTATGTCCCCCATAATATATTAGAAAACTTCTTCCAACTACTGAAATTAATGCACGCACACACACGCACACACGCACACACGCACACACGCACACGCACACACGCGCACACACGCACACACACACGCGCGCACGCGCACACACGCACACACACACACACACACACACACACACACACACACACACTGTCTCACCAGTTCTTCTACGCTGTGCAGTCCCATTGTTTCTCTCTGACGTTTAAAGATCAAATCGATAGATTCCAACCGGATCTGTCTGTCTGTCTGTCTGTCTGTCTGTCTGTCTGTCTGTCTGTCTGTCTATGTGATGTGTTGTGCAGTAGCTCCGGGCTGCTGTCTCTTATATGGACTAAAATAGAAAAAAAGTGAAATGGGATCGGGTTACCCACGACAGCCTATCACGTTGCATCCCCCCCCCCCCCCCCCCCCCCCCCCCCACACACACACACACACACACACACACACACACACACACATTGACAGGTGGTGATGTCATGGCGGGACGAGCGGAGCGGCCTGTCAATCACACAGAGATCAGGGTCGGAGGTCAAACCTGACGCTGAATCATGCAGAGTGACATCATGTAGGCTGTTAGGACAGACTGACAGACTGTGTGTGTGTGTGTGTGTGTGTGTGTGTGTGTGTGTGTGTGTGTGTGTGTGTGTGTGTGTGTGTGTGTGTGTGTGTGTGTGTGTGTGTGTGTGTGTCAGTAAGCAGTGTGAGCTCATAACATAATATCTCCATGTTTAGATGTTAGATTCACTTGGTAGGCATTCAGATCCTCATCCACACCCTCACAGTAAGACAGGTAAACAGACAGTCTGAACTATAAGCATCCTGTAACACTATAAGCTTATTGCCCACTAAGGGCATCAAGGCCTGTTCAGACCACGCAGGTGTTGCGTGTGTGAGCGCACACATCCCATTCATCTCCAATGGAGGCTGGAGCATCGCGCAAGACAGGCTGTCTTGCGCGATGCGGCAAAAAAACGCCCGATTTCACGCTGAGCGCACACATCAGACCGACTGAGAAATTTGAATAAAGCTGGTCTCGACCAGCTTTATTCAGATCTCGTGCGTGCGTGAGCTCTTGAAGCCAATGAAAGCAGTGCTGCTCTTCGTGTAGGCGTGGCTGTGGGGAATGACAGGGAAGTGATTCAACAGAGTGACTGTCAATCAACAACAGCCTCGCGGACTGGAGGCGCACAGAATTGCGTTCCTTCCTATGCGCTTTTACGGCGTGCTTTTTTTCTTGGTCTGAATGCGGGTTTAAGCTTTAGGGCGAGGCCTGGATGGTTTAAGCTTTAGGGCGAGGCCTGGATGGTTTAAGCTTTAGGGCGAGGTCTGGGTGACATCAGACTGCTGGGCGAACGCTGGCGCGTTGGCATGGCATCAACTTTGACCAAAGAAAATCGTGCAGTAAACAAACCAATATACCCTGTACGAGTAGGCCTTATGTTTCTGCACATTTCTAACGTGACAACTGCATTGGCAACATTGTCAAATATCACTTAAGAAAGAGGCAAACATTTTTAAAATAGACGATGCGAGGCCTTGTGAGCTTGTAGATTATTAGACCATTTTCACATTATTTATCTGTGGCATTCAAACTAAATGTAATGCCTACACTCCTACAATTCCAAGTGTTTGACCCCTTGGTGGGGGGTCCCCAGTTCAAACACGCTTGGTGGGGGGTCCCCAGTTCAAACACGCTTGGTGGGGGGTCCCCAGTTCAAACATGCTTGGTGGGGGGTCCCCAGTTCAAATAGGATCGGGAGGTCATGGCTTGAAAAGTGTAAATGTATTAACTATAGTGTATAGTTTCAATAGATTATACATGTTTGGGGGTTAGTCTACTAGAGTGATGATGGCTCTCTGATTCTAGATTATATTTCTATGCATTTGACAGCACAATCATCATCAGTGTATTTTGGATTCATGTCAATTTGTGTTTTCAGATATTTAACCACTTCAATACTTAATAAACTTGACCTTTCACTCTGTACTTGGTCTGCTCTTTTTCCCCTCTACACCAAACCTCTTTGCCGGAAATAGACGATCTACAAGCTCACAACGCCTTGCGCCGCGAGGCGTTGTGAGCTTCTGCAATTTTTGGCTAAAGTTCTCAGATTGTGGGTTCAAGTGGTTAATATAAAATAAGGAGGACAAAAGTTTCTCACCCAAAGATTTGGAGTAACCTGTAGTAACTCTGGGGACCCCCTAGGGGCAGTGTTGATTTCGTCAGGTTTTTAACACCGGCTCTCCGGTGTTAAAAATAGCCGATCTACAAGCTCCGATCTACAAGCTCCGATCTACAAGCTCACAACGCGTCGCAGCGCGATGCGTTGTGAGCTTGTAGATCTGCTATTTTCAGCACACAACCAAGTGTAAAATCAGTCATTACGATGCCATCAAGGCCTGCCAAAATACATTTCAGTTGACTAAATCAACTGTAGATTTAGTCGCCTAAAATCGTATGATATTTAGTCACCTAAAATTAGACCAAAACTAAAACTTTTCAGGTGACTAAATTATGACTAAAATTAAATGACATTTTATTCAAAAGACTACGACTAAAACTAAATCAACATTTGCTGTCAAAAACAACACTGCCCAGGAGTCCCCGACCCCCTGTTGAAGACCCCTGTGCTGAATTGTAAATTGTACATTTAAAAATGTACATTTTAAATAGAAAATTGTAATTTCGTGCGGTGAAAGTCATACAGTGTACAGTAAGCATCCAGCGAATACAAACACGTCAGTTACAGTTAAAAGTCATGTGACAGTAAGTGAACCGTCAAACGGTTACGGACGATCCAGAGTAATGTACGATGTCACTGATCATCACCAGAGGTGACATCGGACCCCCTGGTGACTCCTCAGTCACCACTGCCAGTAGACTGTACATCTGATCTGTACTGTACTGTACCGCCATGGGGCGTCACAAGGGGGGGGGGGGGGGGGGGAGTGAGTTACCAGGGCCCAAGGTGGAGGGGCCTGGAATTATTGTATACTTTAGCTACTGAAAATCAGATCCACAAGCTCACAGCGCGGCACCGAAAAGTCGTGAAAATGTGTGCAAATCTTTGAATATAGGCCTATGTACTTTTTTAAGCGAACATTTGTAACTAAAATTTTGCTTCTGGGTGGGGGGTCCCTGGAAATAAATATATTGAGATGGCGGTTCCGTGGCCAAATATATATCATTTTGGGGGTCCTTCACATGAAAAGGTTTGAGCGCCAATGACATAGAAACAACAACAAAAAACGAAAAACTTAGGATTTGAAATATTCAAAGACTTGCACTTATTTCCAAGTTTTTTTCAAAAATAGCAGATCTACAAGCTCTGGGAGCTTGTATATCTGCTATTTTTTCAATAGTTAAAGCACAAAACAATGCGTTCCTAAATGGGTTAACCCCCCTCCTCCCCCTATGAAGGACATTGATGGGGGGCCCGCAGTGAATCCTTGTACCCATGGGGCCCAGAATGTGGTGCCACCCCTGAACCCTGTACATCTGATCTCCTGGTGACAGGCAGCGCGAGGTGAGCTCACTGACACTCATTTAAACACATTACAAACTCCTGAAACCATCCAGAACATCCACATGACTGTGGGTCTCATAACGTCACTGTTGGGGTCAGAAACCTTGTATCGCCCAGTTTCTAAACACTATGTTCTTATTTAATTAAAGCAGATCTACAAGTACCCATTCTCGCCACAAACTACAGGGCATTCACCAATAGTGATTTTTTTTTGTTTTTTCATTCTTATGACTTCCTTTCTAGCCAAGCTGTATGAACCATGAAGAAATAATATTTATTTAAAAAAAAGAGAGAAAAGAAATATTCGAATATTCGACTTTGGTGAACAACATCGAATAATACTTTGATATTCGAATATTTGTGAATCATTGCCCTAGCACAAACCTTTTTGTTTCAGGGCACCCCATCATTTTTTTTTTTAATCCGAGGCACCCCTACATTATAATTTTCACTCCCAGCACCTTATATTTATAGCATATCATCGTTGTCGGGTGGAAACCATGTACTGTATGTCCAAATCCGTTCGTTTTGTATTTATCGTCTATAAAATGTGCTAGACTAGTGAAAACAGCAGATCTACAAGCACAAAACGCCTCGCATCGCAATGCATTGTGTGCTTGTAGATCGGCTGTTTTCACTAGTTTTGTGCGACAGTCTTGTATGATGAAGCAGGGCTTTGCTTTACCAAAAGACGTACACATTTGAAACTTGGAGATACGAGGTTTCTGCCCGACAGTGACGATATTTTAGTGATTATGTTGCGATGAAAACGTTGAGATAATAGCCATAGAACTGACTGAAAATAACTTTGCACTTCAAGTTTAAAGTGATACTAAATATTTTTTTCAAGCGTCCAAATAAATTCCAGATATTATCAAATGATCTCGCGGCACCCCTGGACTGCCGTCACGGCACCCCAGGGTGCCCCGTCACCCCTGGACTGCCGTCACGGCACCCCAGGGTGCCCCGTCACCCACTTTGAAAACCCCTGCCCCAGCACACACATGACATGGGAATGTTAACTGCAGGCACGCGCACACATACAGTAGATATCAAAGGGGGCTTGAGCCCCTGGCCTTTTACCCCTCAGTAAAAGTACCCTCTCACCATGAATGTAGCACTTACTGTACTAGAATGAAAGAAATGTGAATGCCCCCCTTTCTATGAACGCAGCATTCAAGAAGAAGAAGGCCTTTTCCAAACTCTCCTGTACTTGCACGCAGCATTTTATGCAGGAAGATTCTTGATTATACTTACAGCAGTTGAGTGCGGCATGGCGCACCGAAAACAGCCGATCTCCAAGCTCACAACGCGTTGTTTTCAGTAATTTCAACAAAAGCGGCTTTTCGAAATATCAGCCAAAAGCCTCTCTCTATGCTCGTCCCTGGTTAGCTGGGATTGTTACTGTTCTGCCACCAAACTGTGGAATGCTGTCCTCCAGAAGTCTTCAACAGGGGGTCCAGGACCCCCAGAGGAATGCTGTCCTCCAGAGGTCTTCAACAGGGGGTCCAGGACCCCCAGAGGAATGCTCTACTCCAGCTCCAGCCAACAAGTGTCAGTTGACCCTCCTTCAAAACGCACCATAAAACAACACCTGTCTGTGTTTTACAACTGACCCAGACAAGTCTTCTGGCTGCCAACACAAATAACTCACGGTGTACTGCTCCTAAATATCCATGATTTCTTGTCAAGATATTGTAGTAGGCCATATCAGTGTTGTTTTATACAACACATTTTTATTTAGTTTTAGTCATAGTCTTTTTAATAAAATGTTCATTTAGTTGTAGTCATAATTTAGTCACCTGAAAAGTTTTAGTCTAATTTTAGTCGACTGAATATCATAAGATTTTAGGCGACTAAATCTACAGTTGATTTAGTCAACTGAAATGTATTTTGGCAGTTCTTGATGGCATCGTAATGACTGATTTTACACTTGGTTCTGTGCTGAAAATAGCAGATCAACAAGCTCAATGCGTCGCAGCGCAACGCGTTGTGAGCTTGTAGATCGGCTATTTTCAGCATGCAACACCTGAGAGCAACCAAACATAAAATGACTCTTCTCCACTAGTCCCTCCATAACGTTTTAGTCTAGTTTTTATTTTGTTGATGAAATTGTCAATATATTTAGTCTTAGTTTTAGTCATCACAGCTTAGTTTTTATTTCGTTTTCGTCAGTGAAAATAACACAGTCGACAACATTTTTCGTCATAGTTTTAGTGGAGGAAATCAACACTGTAGTATAAGATGATTTCAACACTGTAGTATAAGATGAAATCAACACTGTAGTATAAGATGAAATCAACACTGTAGTATAAGATGATTTCTCGCATGCATAAAGTGAGTGGCAAATCGAGTGGCAAAGTGAGTTTAATGTCGTTTAATGTTGTTTAACACTTCTACTGCCTCTTAATTTGAAGGGATGCTTGGTGCCTTGGTGCCGCGCTGCTTCCTCCGTAGGCCGCCGCTATTATTTTGATGGCCCGGGCGGGGTTGTTTTTGCGCAGATGGATTATCACTTTACTTCAACGTTTACGTCATCTAGTCACATGACAGTGTGGGCCCAGAAAAATGTCATGGCCGCCGCAAGCCGCGCCCAGCCGAGTGCAGTTTGTACTGTAAAAACATGCCAGCCTTGGGATCAAAATGTCTCTTTTTGAGTAAATGAAGTCTCTTTATGGGAAGATCAATGGATTTACTATGGAGGAGCTTCACTTCGTGTGCACGCCCAACGTGCGTTGTAAACAAGTCGCAGGACTTACCGATGCACAGAGGACCACGGAGCCGTATAATAAGTCATAATATATTTACTGTATTTACAGTAAGATTGATGGTGAGCGTCGTCAACGGCACCATGATTTAACCCTTTAAATGACAGTGAGGACTATCAACCGCAGCAGTAATGTTAAAGCAATCAGACAGGACTTTTCTGTGTGAATGTTTGGGCTGTCAAGGCCAGAAAGTAGTTTTCTGTGTGGATGTATGGGCTGTCAAGGCCAGAAAGTAGTTTTCTGTGTGGATGTATGGGCTGTCAAGACCAGAAAGTAGTTTTCTGTTTGGATGTATGGGCTGTCAAGACCAGAAAGTAGTTTTCTTTTTTTTCTTTTTTTTTTTTGATTTGTTTTTGGGCTTTTTTATTATGCCTTTATTTGATAGGATAGTAGACTGACAGGAAATGGGGAGAGAGATGGGGAATGACATGTGGCAAAGGTCGTCCGGATCGGGAATCGAACCGGCGACGCCAGCAGGCATCATAGCCTAGTATGTGGTATGCACCTTAATCACTAGGCCAGCGGGCGCCCCCAGAAAGCAGTTTTCTGTTTGGATGTTTGGGCTGTCAAGTCCAGAAAGAAAGTAGTTTTCCGTTTGGATGTTTGGGCTGTCAAGACCAGAAAGTAGTTTTCCGTTTGGATGTTTGGGCTGTCAAGTCCAGAAAGAAAGTAGTTTTCTGTTTGGATGTTTGGGCTGTCAAGTCCAGAAAGAAAGTAGTTTTCTGTTTGGATGTTTGGGCTGTCAAGGCCAGAAAGCATTTTTTTGCCACTCAGTAGTCTTTTGAATACAATTCTGTTTAGTTTTAGTCATTTATTTGAGTCATCTGAAATGTTTTAGTTTTTGGTCTAATTTGAGTTGACCTCTTCTCTCATAAATCTAGGGTTGGTTTTATTACGTTGCAGAATAAGTTGTCTCCTGACACGTCTACGTCTAGAGCAGAGACTCCATGGGGGAGGGGGGGGGGGGGTATGTACAGAGCAGAGACCCGATACCCTGTGTCCAGGGACGTGCTGGCCATTGGGAAAAGCGGGACAACTCCCGAACGGCCGGTTCATTCCCGGCCGGTCCAGGCCGGCCATTAGGAAAAAATAAAAAATAAAATGTTCCTTCGTTCCATTTTGGGGGCTGGGCGGCCAACAAAGTAAATCGTCACTGTCGGGCAGAAACCTCGTATCTCCAAGTTTCAAATGTATACATTTTTTCGCAAAGTAAAGCCCTGCTTCATCATATAAGGCCGTTGCACAAAAGTAGTGAAAACAGCCGATCTACAAGCACACAACGCCTCGGCTGTTTTCACTAGTTTAAATCATTTTTAAAATGATAAATACAAAACAAACGGTTTTGGACATACAAGGTTTCCACCCGACAACGATGAAATATAACTCATGTACAGTAATTGGCCCACCGGCTTGTCACTTGTCATGATCTGAAATGGCAAATCTTTGAGTAGCAGCAGCGCTATAGAGAGAGATCTCTCTCTATAGCGCGCAATGAGGGCCTCTACAACTCTTTTTCCCGGGCTGAATCAGGGGCCCAGCACGTCCCTGCCCATGTGGGCTTTATGAGTACAACCTCCCCCTGAACCCCGTTAAAACCACTTGAACCACAGGAGGGTCCAGGTGAAGAACCCGCCTAAAATGCATGCCCAAATTAGAACAGTTGTGGACACAAAACTACAATGATTGTGGCTACTCTTGACCCACACATCTCAAATCAAGCTGTTTGCAGGAGGTGGGAGGGGCACTGGACATCTGTGCATCAGGAGAAAGTCAAACTGACTGATCCGATGGCAGCCAGCTTATATATAATAATTATGATAGTGAAATTACAATTATTTAGTTAATATTCCTCTTGATATGGGCCACGGATGTTGGGCAGGCCATAAAAAAGGGGGGGAAAAAACGTAATGTCTTTATTTTTATTTTTGCAAGAGGGCACTTTGAGGCAGCCCCCCAAAACACCCTCCCCCTTCTGCACATGCCTGGCAGCAACAAACTAAAAGCCAGGATGACAGCGTTAACAATAATAGCAGATATAATAATAGTCCCATATGAGAACCGTTCGTGCCACGGGCACGCGCGTTCTCCATATATGGGCATAAAATGAATGCCCCCATATATGGGCATAAAATGGATAAAGGGACACAGACAGACAGATTCAGAGATCTCCATATATGGGCGTGAAATGGACGCAAATAGACAGATATCTCCATATATGGGCATATATGGGCATAAAATGGACCCAGAACTATATCTGCAGTGATCTCCATATATGGACATAAAATGGACGCTGACAGACAGACAGATAACAGATATCTCCATATATGGGCATAAATGGACACAGGCAAACAGATGGTCAAAACGGGTCCTATGACAACAGGTATAATGGGGTTTGCATTAAAGGGCGGGGCATTCATTCCCTATTTACATTGTTCCGAGTTGGCCAGGTCGCCGACTAGACGCTGGGCCGCCCGAAGGGCGGCCCAGCTTCTAGTATGTAATAATAGAGAGAGGCAGAGAGAGATATTATAAGAAACAACTGCTACTGTGTTCAGAGTGTCAGTTACCAGACACCTCCACCAGGGGGGGGGGGGGGTCACCCAAACAGCCACAAATCATGTCTTCAAGCAGGGTTCTGATATTCCATGTTCAGTGACTGTAACTGGGTTACAGAATTAGTGAGAGCAGCCTGTTTCTGTTTCTAACAAAAAACATACTTTTTCCATGACAAAGACTCGCTCTTGTTGGTGGCAAATTTGAGATTTTTACACATCATTGCGACCGTCGGGTCGCAGTTACTATCAAAACCTCCACCAGCTGTCCGTCAGTCTGTCTGTCACACGTCACACTTTTGCCCTGCTCATATCTCCGCAACTGTTAAGCCATTTGCGCACAGTCAGGCGCGTTTTATCCGCACGGATAAAACGGACAATTTCATTTTTTAAAAAGAAAACAATGATTCTCTACGACCTCATGCACAACGGATCCGAATTAGCCGTGCGACGAGTGGCTGCGGCCCTGCGTTTTTTTCTCGATCGAATCCAGTTCGATTTGTGCGTCTTGTCGCATGTGGTAAAAAACTCATCACTCCTTTTATGACTCCTTTTGGGATCCGCAGCGCCGATTCCGCACAGTGTGGCGGAGAGAGTCGCAGGCCCAGCCTGAAGCTTCAAAAGTCTAGTATCTGCTCTCGTTCCATAGGGATATCCCTTCGGAGTAAAGGTTAAGATATTGGACTTTCACGCGGGAGACCCGGGTTCGAAGCCGGGTGGGGAGGTTCGGATCACCTCCGTCAGCACAGCATTGCACACCAAATTCAATGTGTTTTATTCACGCAGCAAACGAAAAAAAAAAAAAAAACCCAACTGTCCTGTGTGCAAAGGGCTTTACCCTGATCCATGCCACATTTTGCACACACACTTGCCTGCCAAACCACAACCTCAATTCTCACATGGCACTCTTCTAGCGCCACCATGAGGCCGATTCTTGCTAAACACATTTTTGGACATTGCTCCTACAAACTTTGCCCTAAAATCTTGGTGTACACTCATTTCATCAACATGGATCTGTCCCATTTAGAGCCACCTTCAGGCCGATCACTGATACCAGTAAGACTCCCTAAATCGGGAGATAACCGACCGTCAGGTCGCATGTAAAAATCGGCCTGATGGTGGCGCTAAATGGGACAGATCCATGTTGATGACATGACTCTAGACATATTGTGTACCGCTTTGCGTGATTTTAGGGCAACATCTGTAGGAGCAGCAAAATCTGTAGGAGCAGCAAAATCTGTAGGAGCAGCAAAATCTGTAGGAGCAGTGAAGTCAGCAGTGTCCAAAAATGTGTTTTGCAAGAATCAGCCACATGCTGGCGCTAGAAGAGGGCCATGTGAGAAATGAGGGGTGGAAGTAGTAGGAGTAGGAGTAGGAGTAGGAGTAGGAGTAGGCAAAAGTGTGACGTGACGTGTGACTGACTGACAGACTGACTGACAGCCGGTGGAGGTTTTGATAGTAACTGCGACCTGGCGTATCTTTACGGCTTATTTACAAAGGAAGCCTCAAACTGCCTGCCTGCATTTTCTACCCGGAAACACATTTCTTTTGGTCGCGGTGATGTCATGATGATTTGGTCTATGAGCAGTGTGCTGATTGGCTTTCTCATGAAGAACGCCAACCAATCAGAACAATGAGTGTCGTGGTGTTCACATGCCGTTCAGAGAACTATTTCAGCCTCACACACGCACGCACACACACACGCACACACACACGCACGCACGCACGCACGCACGCACGCACGCACGCACACACACGCGCGCGCGTGCGCTAACGCACAACTATTTAAAGTTATCAGTGTGACACAGTGTCCTTGTCACCAGCAGAGGATGACAACTAAAATACCACCACTGTCTTTGTGTGTGTGTGTGTGTGTGTGTGTGTGTGTGTGTGTGTGTGTGTGTGTGTGTGTGTGCGTGCGTGCGTGTCATCACAATCTGCCGTCTGTGATTCTCTTCTTCCAAGCAGTGAACTTCAGTCCTAGAGCATTCTTTACCCCACGTCCCTTAAAGGGATATTCCACTTTCAAAAAAACTTTCGTAGTTTTATCGTCTAATCAGACTTTTATGAACACCCTGAACAGTTTTTAATTTGCTTCATTCAATATTTAGATATTTGATGAAAATGTTATCTGCCCCCTCCAGGCCCAGGGCCTCTCCCCACACACATACATCCATTGTAACTTCAAACTCCATTTTAACCATTTTAACCATGATAGATTCATTAAAAACACCCATTATTTTTTTCAATTATTTTTAATAATTCTTTGGGAAAATGAGAAAAATTAACTACAAAACAAAATTATTAAAAATAAATGAAAAAGGTTATTGAAAAAACACAGCCTGCTCACATATTAGGAGGGTATTATGAGTCACTAGAAAAACATAATGGGTGTTTTTAATGAATTTATCATGGTTAAAATGGTTAAAATGAAGTTTGAAGTTACAATGGGTGTGTGGGGAGAGGCTCTGGTTCATAAAAGCCTGATTAGACGATAAAGTTACCAACATTTTTTTTTTTTTTTTTTTCAAGTGGAACTGTTTTGCCATTCTTTTTTTTATATTTCAAATAGCTGATCTACAAGCTCACAACGTTGGATGGATGTATATCGGCTACTTGAAGTATTTTTAAATGTTTTTCAAATAGTAAAAAGAAAATGCAAAGAGGTTTAGGGATAAGGGATAAACCATGGGGGTCTGCATGGAGTTTGCATGTTCTCTCCGTGTCTCCTAGGGTAGGTACTGACCTCATGGAAGAACATGCAAACTCATGGTGGCGCAGTGGTTAGCGCTTCGCCTCACAGCTAGAAGGTCCTGGGTTTGATTCCTGCCGGGAGACGCTGTGGGTGCTGGGGGCGTGTTTCTCCCTCCGCGTCATCAGCGCCCACACCCTAGGTGGGGTCGGCGATAGGGCCTTTCTGTGTGGAGTTTGCATGTTCTCCCCGTGACTCCTAGGGTTGATACCCTCACAAAAACATGCAGTAATCCTGGTCTCAATAATGCCTCCCCCTGGCCAGCCGGGGCGCCTGATGGAGGGGAAAGGAACTGGTTGGAATAACGTGTTCCTTCCACGCGCTACGTCCATCCCGGGGAAATCCCCCCTGTCAGGTGAAAAGAAACAACTTGGACTACTCATGCATTGAAGGAAGCATGAGGTCAGTCCGTTGTCTCCCCGGGCGCGGCAGAGGGAGAGCAGAGCCCAGGATTACATAGGCAATTAGCACTGGGTGAAAATGGGTTACAAAATCGTGTGATAAAAATTATATAAAAAAAGAAAAGAACATGCAAACTCCACACGGAAAGGCCTCTTCACCCTAACCCTAACCCACCAGGGTGTGGGAGGAGAGAACACTTCTCTCCCCCTCCACTTAAAGGACAACTTTAGTTTTCTACAACAAGGGTTCATATTTTAGATTGTAATTAAAGAATATAAAAGATGAGTGTTTCAGTGGTTGGGGGCATGCGTACAAGTGGCTGAATATGTCATTTTGCACATCAGAATAAGCCCATTCCCAAGATACAACGCAACCTTTCATGGTTGGATGTGATTTATGGGGGCTAGAAGTGTTACTGTAAATAGCAATAAAGAAACTGCTGGCTTATTGTGTTTAAAAAGACATATTTAGCCACTTGTACGCATGCCCCCATGCGTACGCATGCCCCACATTTTAGCATGGTAAACGCGATAAAACAATTTTAAAAACATTTGTTTTTTATGTTTTTTAGAACTTTGATTATATGGTGTTTTTCTAGATAGATATCCTTTTGCATTTGTTATATTGTTGATGATGTACTGACATATTATCTTGTTTATTATTGTGATGTTATCTGCTGATTGTAAGTCGCTTTGGATTAAAAGCGTCTGCTAAACTGTAAACAATAGAACGAAGCAAATGAAAACATTGTAACCCTCACTTTTTCTTTTCTCTAATTACAATCTAAAATATGAACCCTTGTTGTAGAAAAACAAAGTTGTCCTTCAAACAAAGCCCAGTAGAAAAATCCCAGTAGAAACACCAACACATTGTGTGTGTGTGTGTGTGTGTGTGTGTGTGTGTGCGTGTGTGTGCGCGTGTGCGCGTGTGTGCGTGTGTGTGTGTGTGTGTGTGTGTTTATAGCTGGTGATGTCATGTGTCAGTGAGTCTGGATCAGGGTTGGTCATCATGCCACCATGATCTGATCCTTCATTATGTCTGTCTGTCTGTCTGTCTGTCTGTCTGTCTGTCTGTCTGTCTGTCTGTCTGTCTGTCTGTCTGTCTGTCTGTCTGTCTGAAGCAGGGGGGGGGGGGGGGGGGGGGGGGGGCAGGCATCAGGATTTAAAATGAGTCGCTCTGACATCATGCTCCGATGTCACTGTGATGTCAGGGGAACCACTCTACCAGAATGGGTTTGCCGCTCTGACATCACGCTCTGGCTTCACTGTGATGTCACACTAACAGAATCCCTTTTATGCCCATATATGGAGTTCCCTGATGTCATCAATAATATTAATGATGCCCTGATAGAGAGATCCCTGTGATGCCAGGGGAACAAATCCCTTGTATGCCCATATATGGAGATATGGAGATCCCTGTGATGCCAGGGGAACAAATCCCTTTTATGCCCATATATGGAGATCCCTGATGTCCACATCACTGTGACGCGACCTCGCTTGTCGCCCTGAGGCGTCTTACTAGTAATCCTTTAAAGGAGTAGTTCACCCCCAAAAAGATTTTTTTTCTCTCTTGATTAGTCACGCCATGGAGACTAGAGTTCAATAATATTTTTAGTTTTTTGTCACATTCCTAAGACAAAAATGTGATAACAATAAATGTACCCCCATTCGTTCCGTTTCGAAACGGGTCCCCATCCAGAATCAATGGGGGTAAATTTACTCGAATAAAATGTTTGTCTTAGGAATGTGACAAAAACCAAAAGATATTATTGAACTCTACTCTCCATGGTGTGAGTAATCAATAGAAAAAAAGTCATTTTGGGGGTGAACTACTCCTTTAAGTGTTTTAACCAGAAAACAAGTCAGTTAATTGCAGTACCAATGAAACTTGTATTCTTTATCCTCAGACCAGCTGTTTCCACAGACTTAGGCAACCAGCAGACCATCTGAATCCAGAGCCACTTACAGTAAGCAAGATAAACACCTGTTATACAACAGGTAGTCGGCCTCTCAATGGAAAACAGGCTCTCCAACGAGCACTACTGCACTGTCTCTCATCAAGTAAAGACATCAGCTGCGTTGGTCACGAAAGACAGCAAGCGCTCCTCTCTCCCCACACCATGCTAGGCGGCTAATATCTATTTCCAGGGACCACCCCCAGAAGCAAAATTTGAGTTACAAACGTTCGCTTTAATAATACATAATATATTCAAAGATTTGCACACATTATTTTCACAACTTTTTTCAAAAATAGCAGATCTACAAGCTCGCAGCGCGGCACTCGGTGCCGCGCTGTGAGCTTGTATATCTGCTATTTTTCAATGGTTAAAGCATTCAATAATCCTAGGCCTAAATCATGCGTAATAATGCGTTCCCTCGACAGACATACCTGCATCATGGCTTCACGGTGATAGAGATGTGATTCAGTGGATCAGACGTGTGTCATACGTGCATCAGGACGCTCATCTTTAGTACGGAGGCCGCCATGACGCCTCGATCCAATAAACAGCCGCGGACCAATCAGGAGCCTGCGTGATGCCCACCGCAGGAAACCACAGTTATGCACAGAGCCTATTTGACCTCTGACCTCTGACTCTCCGGCACTTGGATTTGACCATTTTTACAATCTCCAGGTATTCCTCCAGCGCGTCCTCCTGAGCCGTGGGATATCAGGTGACCAGGGGCGTCAACTGGGTATGGCAGGGGTATGCAGCTGCCATACCCTGCATGGGTCCAGGGGGGGAAGATAAAAGTTACTTTTAAATATAAATCCATGAATGTCTCTTTGTCTATCTGTGCTGGTTATTATGTTGTTAAGTTACAGTAAAATAACTACAAATGTAAAATGTAACAAAATGGTCACTTTAACAAGGTATTATAATTATATTCTCCACACTTGTATTCTCCCCATCTTGACAGAATGGTATATTCCCAGGTTCCGCAGGTCAGCTGCACAGGTGCAATGCATTATGGTTAATTGTGGCACGTTAACTAACATGCCAAGTTTAGCTGCACTTGAACAACCGTTCCAGGCTGCCATATCCAGCCCAAGAAACCATAGAAACCTGTTTAAAAAACTGTCAAAACTCGTTTTTTTTTTTGTTGTTTTTTTTCTGACATTGTGATGTAGATCTGCTATTTTCACAATAGAACCGTGTTAGCCAAAATGTAATGCCTCTTTTCCACGAGGACTGCCATCTTTGCCATACCCTAGCTTTTGCTGAACTGACGCCACTGCAGGTGACCACGATTATTTTTGTCTTTCGGCGACGGTCGTCCTGTCCTGTCCTGTCGTGAAACATGCGACTGCGGTGCCGTGCGTCCTGGCTGCTGCTGCCTCGTCTCGGTCGGGAGGAGGAGGCTGACGACTCTGTTAGGTGTCGTGACACCCATCAATCAATCATCTTTCATGACGACGTTGCGCAAGTTTCGGGGAAGCTGGTCTAGAAGTGGTCAGTCGTATTACAGGCTCCCCCTAAAATTAAATGTATTTGACCGCGGACCACCATCCCAAAATATTTTGTTCCAAGGAGCCTGAGAAAGATAGATTTGAATTACAAATGTTCGCTTTTGTGGATGCGAAATGTAGATTTAAAAAACTCACTCGTTGATTCACTCGTACAACAAAATGAGTTTTACTTGAAAAAAAATGCTTCTCGGGTCAAATATTAATATGCGATTAAAATGCGATTAATTGCGATGAATTAATTACAAAGCCTGTTATTTTTTTAATATTTATATATATATATATATATAGGTACAAATGTAAATGTAAATACAGTATATGCCTAAATTATTACGGGAGATTGGGAATTAATCTATCGTTGTGAATGCGAACAATTGACGTGCACTTTATATAATTATTCTTCTGGGTCTTTTTCTGCCTTTATTGGTAGTGAACCGTAGCCTGACCGATTGATTGATTGATTGATTGATTGATTGATTGATTGAAGGCTTTATTAGAAGTTTTGCATAGGAAAATGTACAGTTTCATGACGGTACAGTTCACTGGTACAAGGTCTACTAAAAGGAGATCCATGAAAAGACTAAGCTTATTTCAACAGGAAACCATTAAAGTATCTCATATAACATTGAATGACAGACAAATAGAACACAGTACTATGCAGTAGATATGTAAAGAAAAGGAAAAAAAAAGAAAACAGTAAGTATATACAAGGAAGGGGCAGGGGAGGGTAGGGTTGGGCTAGGTTTTTACCAGTTGCGAACGGCTGCTGCCTGTAAATGGTTTTTCAGGGCAATTTTAAAGGATGCTAGTGATCCACACTGCTTATATGGCCTTCGGTAAGGCATTCCACATTTTTGTGGTATAGCAGAAGAACGAGTTTGACCCTTTCTTTGAGTTGACTCTGGGTTGAACGTGATCTGTGGCACTGCCTCTGGTGTTGTAATTATGGACTTTAACGTTTATAAAGTATTTTGACAGGTACTTGGGTATCATAGTGGTGTAGTGTATCTTGTACACCAGGCCCATTGCAAGTTGCTGTACTCTGTCATCTACTCTGAGCCACCCCACTCTTAACTGGTGAGTAGCGGTGAGGTGAGTCTGATAGGGAAGGTTAAGCAGGACCCTAATTAGTTTATTTTGGGCTGTTTGGAGTTTAGTTTTTAGGGCTTGTGGGGCGTCACGATACCATACGTGGACTCCGTAGTCAAAGAGGGGCTGGATAATTGCACCAGCTAGATGGGACGATAGATGGGATTGAGTGACAGAGCAAAGGTCATCGGGAGTCGAACCCGCGACACACTGTCAGGTGACATTAGCAGCCTACAGGCGCTAATGCCTGCCAGTGCACACACACACGCACGCACGCACGCACGCACGCACGCATGCACGCACACATACACACACACACACACTCTAGGGCATTCACGAATAGTGATTTTTAGTATTCGAATTATTCGACCTCAAAGTATTCGAATAGTGGAATATTCGACAGGACTGGCCAAACTGTCAAATATTAAGTAAGCAAGAGGCGAACATTGTGAAAATAGCAGTTGCGAGGCGTTGTGAGCATGTAGATCTGCTATTTTCACAATATTTATCTGTGGAACCGAGTCACATGAAATGTAATAGCTACAATTCCAAGTGCTTGTCAGGGTGGGGGTCCCCAGTTCAAATATGTTTATTTTGGGGGTCACGGCCTAAAAAGGTTTGAGAACCCCTGGTATAAAGCATTAACACATTCATCCACCAGGGGCATTGACAACTAATTCGTATGACTTCCTATAGCCAAGCTTTATAAACTATATATTTTTAAAGACACACACACACACACACACACACACACACACACACACACACACACACACACACACACACACACACACACACACACACACACACACACACACACACACACACACACACACACACATACACACACCTGACTCTTTGCTCCTGGCTGTGCTGGGTAGCAACCACAGCAAGGCAGAGAGCACAAGAGTAAATACATACACATTGTGGGTTGACCTCAAGCATCATCAGACGGTGGGCTTCTATGATTCTATATGATATACAGTGATGGGCATCACAAGTAGCTAAGCTGCATAGCTTAACTGCATTTCTAAGTAGTGTAACGGAAATTTGCTACATTTCTCTGGGGATAGCTTGTAGTGTAGTTTAGCTATTTTTATTCAGAGTAACTAGTAATGTAACTCGCCAGGGGATCCCCAGATGACTGTGAAGTGACAATTTAAGGACTTAACACATTTTAATAAGGATTTTTTTTTAAGTAGTGTCGATTTGGTTTGCTACTTTTGCCATACGTAGCTTGTAGTTTACATTTCTTTGGGGATAGCTTCGCTGTAGCTTTAGCTATATTTAATGGAGTGTATATTGTAGCTTAGGTAACTACACACCCACAGCTATAACACCAGAGGAAGCGTACACAACGACCTGATAATACAGCCATTTGGCACAAATATGGGTAAATTCTCCTTCTACAATACTGCTACTCAGGTGTGGAACTCCTTCACTGACATGTAGCTCGCTGGGCCCCTTCAAGGCTGCCCTGAGAATCCACCTATCAGGTGGCCAGAGGAGAAGGTAGTCACATATCCTCCCAGTGAACTTGTGAATTTTACCTGTATTTTATCGTTATTGTACAGTGAATGTAGTCTTTACTCCGTACATGGGATGTATTTTATAGTTATTGTACAGTGAATGTAGTCTTTACTCCGTACATGGGATGTATTTTTTAGTGCATTGAGTGTTATGCTAGCACTATTTTACGATGAATTGGTATGAAGGGCTTCCAATGTAAACAAGGCTGTAAGGGGAACATAAGAAAATCTGCGAAGTAAATCGTTACCAAGAAATGTCTTCACCAATGTGTTTCTAAAGGTGTGTAATAATATGTACTAAAAGGTTGAAATTCAACTCCCGGAGGAAACCTCATAAAAAAAAAAAAGATTTGTGTTTGTGTCCCATTAACTTTACTGGAAAAAACTACAAAAAATAAATCTGCTTTAAGTAGCATGTGAGGGGTCTAACTAGGGGTTTTTCATGATGCTGAATCCATTGCAAGCATTTGTTTTGCACGAAAAACATTCCGTGGGCTACAAATGGCCCCCACAAAACGGTGAAAAGTGATGATTCATCACTAAACCATCATTTTATGGGTCCGATTTTAGCCCAAGGAATGTTTTTCGTGCAAAAAAAATGCTTGCAATGGATTCAGCATCATGAAAAAACCCTAGTTTGACCCCTCACATGCTACTTAAAGCAGATTTACTTTTTTATTTTTATCCTGTATAGTAAATTAATGGGACACAAACACAAATCAGTTTTTTTATGAGGTTTCCCCCGGGAGTTGAATTTCAACCTTTTAGTACATATTATTACACACCTTTAGAAACACATTGGTGAAGACATTTCTTGGTAACGATTTACTTCGCAGATTGGTCAAATATCTTATAAAATCCCCTTACTATTTGGACTGGATGTTTTAACCTGCCTGTGCTGCACTGCTGTGTTGTATGTACTTGTCTATGTTATTCATGTTTTTGTCCAAATAAATAATTCAATCAATTCAATCAATCAATTTTCCAAGTAGCTTGCCCATCACTGATGATATGGACTATAATATGGACACTATGTAGATCTATATGATTCCATAGGATATGCACTATAATATAGACACTTTATAGATCTATATGATATGCACTATAATATGGACACTATATAGATCTATATGATTCTATAGGATATGCACTATAATATGGACACTATATAGATCTATAGGATATGCACTGTAATATGGACACTATATAGATCTATATGATTCTATATGATATGCACTATAATATAGACACTATATAGATCTATATGATTCTATATGATATGCACTGTAATATGGACACTATATAGATCTATATGATTCTATAGGATATGCACTATAATATGGAAGCTTCCCCTGACTTGTGCAACACCATTAAAGCTGTCAGAGGATGACTGACGGCCGTCCCCTTGCCAGTCTCCTCCCAACCCGAGACCTGGCAGGAATTTATGGCTCTGAAATTGCATAATCCAACCGTGTTGTTGACCGTCATGAAACATGTAGTCTGATCCCATCATTAAAGGAAGGATTTTACTAGCATTCCTCTGTTAGCTGATCTAAGTGATCCCATCATTAAAAGAAGGATTTTACTAGCATTCCTCCTCTGCTAGCTGTTAGCAGAAAGGTTGCAGGGTGGATGGTGTTCTGTCGGTATGGGGTACACCATTACACCATGCCATGGTTGCAGGGTGGATGGTGTTCTGTCGGTATGGGGTACACCATTACACCATGCCATGGGTGCTTTGCACTGGGTAGTCAATAAAGGGCAGTGAAGGTGGAATAAGTAGGGGAGAGCCGCCTCATTTGTAAGGCTTCATAATTGTAACAAGCACGTTATCTCTTGATTGGTCAATGACGTCATCGCACCAGTATGTGACCAGGGCCGTAATGAACGTATCCAGGAAGTAAGAATTATTTTTATCCAACCTAGAACGAGTTATTGCAGAAAAACTGGTATTTCTCAAAATATGTTAAAAAAAAAAATCACCTTGATTATCTTTGCAAATAATTTCTTTAATGCTGCTGATATCAAATCTAGATGGCTGTCTGCATGTATCTGTTCTTCATTAGTTCACATCATTTTAACATGTTAGTTCTGTTCTGTAGGCAACGTTAAAGCAGGGGTGCCAAAACAGTTCAATTGTAACACAATTTAACATGATGATATCATATTGACATATTTGACATATTGGCCAATATTGTATTCAGTCAGCTGACATTCAATTACATTGTATGTCAGATAAGGGATGTATAACGTGTTGCATTAATCAAACGTGCTATTTATTTGGGTAATCAATGTATTTCCCCATGGAATTCAATCAAACTCTCGAACTGGTACATCTGGTAATATTATGTTACTTGCATATGATATAGTAGCCTATCTTATCACATCCTTGGTATGAAAACAATGTAAAAGAGTTGCTTGAATGAAATACAATTGATTTAAACTAAAAACGATTTGTTTAATGCGGTTCTTTAGCTGTGTTACATTTGTAAAACATGCTGTTATAATGTGAGCTTCAAATGTAACATCGGAACAGCGTCCACTTTCAGTTTAATAACTCATGACCTGTTTTATCAAATGATAAACTTGAAGTGGTTTATGATAGCAGACATGTGTAAGTCCTTTGCCTGAAAATATTACGTATGTAGGTAATAGAATCTCTGAGTTAAATAGTGAAATGTGAAAAACATTACAATTGTGCAGGCTCTCCCCTACTCACATTTCTTACTCAAGGATTAAAGTATCAACACTGCAATGTAGAAATACTAGGTTGGAAGTGAAAGTCTGGAATTCAAAATCTAGTACAAAAGTATTGGTATAGAATAAGATAGATACCTTTATTATCCCACGGGGGAAATGCAGTTGCCCAGAGGCAGCACAGCAGTTAAGGTTACAAGTTACAGAGAAGTAAGAAAAAGAGTACTGTAGTGTACAGTCCAAAGAGTAAGCACAAAAAAAAGATAAATAAAACATAGTGTCGAAAGCTATTGCAAAAAAAAAAAGAATATATACATAAAGTGACCACGAAACATTCAACGCTCATAAGTGACACGTCACAGACACAAAAAAGATATACTCAAAGCATAACTTAACAAACAGTGCCAAACAAAAGAGTGCACATAACAGTCACTGCTAGTCAATGCAGTCATGCAACACAAGTATCACACCGCCATATCAACACTGCAATACACAGTACAACCAACACAACCCAATAGTGCAGGGCCTGAAAAAAAGTGACCAAAGTCAGTGCAAATAAGTCAAGAATATACATATATCTTTCCTTTTTTAACAATAATGGGAGCCACAGCAACAAAATGTATCAAAATGTACTTACAATAAATACCAAAAGTATAGCCTACCTATTATGCAGAATGTCCCTTTTCACAAGTTTTCAAATGTATAAAATGTTTAAAAACTCTTGAAAAATAGCAGATATACAAGCTTCACAATGCATTGCATCGTCACACATTGTGAGCTTGTAGATTGGCTATTTTCCAATGGCAGAAATGTATCCAGGGCTAAAGTGGTTGATGTATGTTTGGTAATAGTAATAATTTAAATCTACAAAGTAACTAGTAAATAAGGTTTTCTACAGGGGGTCCGGGACCTCTAGGGGGTCATCAGAGTTACTACTGGGGGTGGGGTCCTCAGAGTCACTACAGGGGGTCCTCAGGAAAAGGGAAAGATCTTTGATGTAGAGGGGGAAAAGAGCAGATTAAGTACAGAGAGAAAAGTCAAGTTTATTAAGTATTGACGGTTCAAGTGGTTAAATATCTTAAAACACAAATTGACATGAATCCAAAATACACTGATGATTGTGCTGTCAAAAAATGGGGTATGGGCTGCCAACTTCACAGAGGTCCCAATTGCAACGTGATCTTCATTTAGATCATTCCTAATGTTTATTAGAACATGGCACATCAGTTACATACACATTGTTGGGATACCTATGAGGACTGACATTCCTTCTTGTGTTCTCAGCCCTCCAGTATGGAAGGTCAATTCTGCCCGACTATAAAAATGTGCTGCGACGTTCGCTGGCCGAGACCCTGAGCAACCTATGAGCAGGTGATCTGTTCTCATGGGCTGACAATGGAAGGTTCACAGCTCTGTCCAGGCCAAAGTCACCGTCAGAATACTGACCCCTGATCCCTGACCCCTGACACCAAACATTCAGAACACCGCATAACCTGACCTCTGACCTCTGGGTGTCTGGGGCTGAGGCTGGACTACTGAGCCTACAGCAGGGGTCTTCAACGTGTTCAGGCCAAGGACCCCTTAGTTGAGAGAGATGAAGCAGGGACCCCTTAGCTGAGAGAGATGAAGCAGGGACCCCTTAGTTGAGAGAGATGAAGCAGGGACCCCTTAGCTGAGAGAGATGAAGCAGGGACCCCTTAGCTGAGAGAGATGAAGCAGGGACCCCTTAGCTGAGAGAGAGATGAAGCAGGGACCCCTTAGCTGAGAGAGATGAAGCAGGGACCCCTTAGCTGAGAGAGATGAAGCAGGGACCCCTTAGCTGAGAGAGATGAAGCAGGGACCCTTTAGCTGAGATAGAGATGAAGCAGGGACCCCTTGGCTGAGAGAGAGATGAAGCAGGGACCCCTTAGCTGAGAGAGAGATGAAGCAGGGACCCCTTAGCTGAGAGAGAGATGAAGCAGGGACCCCTTAGCTGAGAGAGATGAAGCAGGGACCCCTTAGCT